>NW_021770374.1:1517197-1518384 GCF_005508785.2 Acyrthosiphon pisum | reverse complement strand
TTAACATTTTCTCGTACAATAATACAAATATGCAATATCAGACTATCGACGTTAGGAGGTAGCCCAGCACACGTACAAATTTGTACCGGTTGAAGACTTAAAGCTAGACACACAATTACCGTTTTCGTTAAGCGTTTATTCTTTTTGCACGCACAAAAGAACCGGGCATGCGACGTTACATCCAACTGCCATACGCGAATGCCCTATCCCTCAAAGATTTGCATACAGTGATGATTGATAGCTAGACATTCGATTACAATTATTCGCATTTCCTTATTGTTTATACATTCAAAAAAGAACCTGGCATGCAGTAGGACACGGTATTAGTGTATTACACCAGATGAGGAAAGAACGCTAGACACTCGGTCACAGTTTTCGGATTGCATGCCTCATCGTGTTACCAGACCGTTGCACGTCGTCCGCTATCCGACGAATTCGGATTGCCTACCCGGAAGACTACGCCCAAAGTCGAGCCGGGTGACTGACTTCCTAGACACTAAAAAATTGCAGCAGCTATGTGCCTATGTGACTTAATTTCTTTTTGAATTTCCGGTAAAACGATTTTCACTTGACCAACACGACTATATTCGCGACGTCGCTCCCTTATGTCCCTCCTACCGTTATCACTTTTCGTGTTTTCGCGCGGATTTTATCATTATAATATATATTATATATTATTGACTAGAAACTTTATTTCCTTCCTTCACTTATACAGTTATACAGGATTTTTTTTTAGTGTGCAGTGAGAAAAGTAATTCTGCAGTGAAAATTGTTACTTTGTGCAGTGCAAAAAAAGAATTTCAGGATGAAATATTTTATTGTTGTATATTATAAAACAATAATTAAGTAAACTTCAAAAATAAAAAAAATAAAATGTTTCTATTTAAATTGAAAATTGTTTATATTATTCAATATTATACTGTATTTTTTTTTAAATCAAAAAAAATATTTACCACCTTTAAGCACATGCCTGTGTACAATATGAAAAATTTAATTATAAATAAGAAAAACGGATAAGAATTGAATAATCAATCTATAAAATTAGAATACTTATAAGTTATAGTTAATAATATTAAATTACAACAGTTAAATATAATTTCTTATTATTAATTCAAGTATTAAAAATAACCAAATCTGAATTTTTTATTCATTTCTATAGTACCTAATACGATCCCTTCTGTATAGAA
>NW_021770374.1:1513466-1515771 GCF_005508785.2 Acyrthosiphon pisum | reverse complement strand
TCAACAAAACAGACCGGGCATACAGCAGGGCACGTATTACACCAGACGAGAAAAGACCGCTAGACACTCAAAGTCACAGTTTTCAGTACAGTTTAATTTTTTTTGAATTTCCCGTGAAACGATTTTCACTTGACCACCACGAAGGCGCCGGAGGCGGCTTCCACAACGCCCGGAATCGAGGCACACTGGAAGCTAGTATTGATATAAAACCAGAAGAAGTAATAGATTTGTTTGCAAAACAACATTCGAGACGTTTACAATTTTGTTTATAAAACTCTACTTTTATTTATATTTTTTTTATATACAAATATTTTTGATTTTAATACTTTTTTATGTGTGTACACTTATATAATATATTATAATTAATAATATATTTTAATATACCATTATACTAATATAAATGTTTTTATAAAAATATGTAAGTACTGATGTAAAAAAATATTGCCCCCCCCCCCAAAAAAAAAAACAAAATCCTAGATCCGCCACTGGTGATGAGTTATTGTTTTTATGTTAAAGCAAGTGTATTGATGTATCATCGGAATTGTTAGAAAAATATGAAATTGTGACGACTCCTGTTGTATTCCGGGGAGATTCAAGTTTTAGCAAAGGTGACGTTGCAAAAAAATTTTTGCAAGATATTGTTGAAGTCGGTTTAAAAATAGAAAAACTGTTAAATACAAACGTGCCAATTATAATGAACGAAAACGAAGATAAATTACACCGGGATATCGCAGACCGAGGGACGTGTCCACTTTGTAAATGTAAACTTAACAGCAATAATTTACCTGTAAGAGATCATGACCATTTTCCGGAAAATACAGAGGAACTACATGTAGTAAATGCAATTTATTAATGGTAAAACCTAATTTTGTACCATGTTTTTTTCATAACCTCTCGGGTTATGACTCACATTTTTTAGTCACCCAGCTAGGATTTGACATCCAATAGATTAGTGTAAAACCTAATTCGGAACAAAAATGTATCTCATTTACAAAATATATTACAAATAGATTTCAAATTAGATTCGTTGATACTTGTAGGCTTATGGCTTCTAGTTTAGAAAAATTGGTCGATAATTTAGCCCAATTTGACACAGATAAGTTTAGAGAAATAAAAAAGATATTTAATAACACCGATATTGATATGGTAACAAGGAAAGGCATTTATCCATACGAATATACAGACAGTTGGGAAAAATTGCAGGATAAATGTCTACCTTCAAAAAAAAAATTTTACAGTAGGTACATTAAATGAATCAAACAAAGACGAAGTTGATTACCGACATGCGCTTCGAGTACGGAATCACTTTAATTTTCAAAATCTAGGTGAATATAGCGATTGGTATATAAAAGTTGATGTCATGCTTCTCTGCAACGTTTCCGAAAACTTTAGAGACCTATGCTTAAAAACGTACTGATTAGACCATAATTATTATTGGTATTCGGACAATTGACACCAGGGGTGTCATTTCATATTTTTTCATGGGATGCAAAACCAATATTGAAAATCTAAAGTAATACCAGTCGCTCGAGTCATCCAATGAATTTTTTTCAACACACTTTTAGTGTAAATGTAGATAATTTTATAGAAATTATAAAAAAACAAGTAATAATAATTCTGTTAACAAAAATGTTTTTTAGTTTGTTTTAATATAATATTATATGGATCACCACAGCTTTACAGTGTGTAATCGGTTGTTGGAAACACTATAACTTAACAAATATTAAAGATATTTGAATTCTGTTTGTTTGTGATGCTTAACAAAGTTTGTAATAACTTATTAAAGTAATTAAACATTTTTTATGCCATTTCATTTCGGGCATGCGCATAACAACTTTTTTTTAAATGGCAACCCCACTATTTTTTGGTTAGTTATTTTTACTCTTATTTTTTTTATGAATTTTAGTGGTAAAACCAACTTCCTATGTTAAAAAATAGCTGAGTTATGGATATTTCAGTGATTGATATTATTATTCGACATTTTTAAATTATTCATCAATTTTATGGCTTAAATAATTAATCCTTTTAGCACCGCATGATATTTTCTAGTGATATTTTTAGTACCTACTTTTGGAAAGTATCCTCTTTCCCTAAAGCAACTATTTTTTTCAAGTTTATCTCCTTAGGCGATTAAAAAAAAAAAAAACAATGTTAATTAATTTTATTTTTATTATTTCAAAATTACATTTATTCGTCATCTTATGAATTGTTCAAACTTCTCTCAATTACAATTTAAACATGTCAATTTTATTTCTATTATTAGATATTTTAAATGACCATTAAGTGATAGGTACGGGTTTTATAA
>NW_021770374.1:1511950-1513366 GCF_005508785.2 Acyrthosiphon pisum | reverse complement strand
TCCCATAGTTAAGCGCAAATAACTTTTCACTCTTTTCAATGTCAAAAAAAAGCGTTCATTGGAAGCAGTTCTAACAGGCAATGTTAAAATTATTGTTATAGAACTATAAATGAACTATTATAGTTGTATTGGTGATCCACAAAAATATTGTGACAAATCAAAAAAAAATACAAAATTATTGTTATTTGTTTTATACTATAATTTTATCAAAATATGATCTCCATAAAAGTGTGTTAAAAAAAAATCATGGGATGCATTTGCATACCCTTGCATCCCACAAATGACGCCACTGATTGACACCCGATGGTTTTGCCGATATCGGACTTTTTGCACCCGATATTTTTAGAACACGGACAATTGACACCAAGCGATTACGATTACAATGACGATAATCGTGAGTAGGTAAGTACCTATAGGCATTAGGCAATAGTTATTAGTTACTAGTTAGTGTCTGTTGTAGTGTAGTGTGTACTTAGTTTTATTTAAAAGTAACAGATTCATAATATTCATTCAATATGGACCGAGAATGTTCCGATATAGGTAATTGAAATAATTAAAACAAAAGTAATAATTAATGATTATATTTATGTGTTCCAAAAAGAAGTTGGCGATGGGCTTAGATATACCTGGGAGGTGATTAGCATAGACCTCATGGGCCCCTACCCGCGTACGAGTAGGGGAAAACAATATATGCTGGTCACCACGGATCTGTTTAGTAGATGGACCTAGGTATACCCCCTTGGAACAGCCACTACAAAAACAATAACCGAAACACTCGAACGAGAATTCTTTTCACGTTTCGGATACCCCCGTGTATGCTTAAGCGACAACGGCCCACAGTTCATTGACGGCAACCACAACACCTGGGACACCAAGCTAGCCCCCATACTTTTTTCGATCAGGAACAGGCGCAACGACCGGACAGGATATCCACCATCGGTACTCGTCCTCGGGAGAGAAGGCAAAAGGCCGGGGGACTGGATACTGTCGCGGACAGCGGACAACCCGATCGAACAAATAAATTTGGAAACCCGCGAAAACAACGTACTAACCACACCACCTGTAACAGGTGGCCCGACCGACACAAAGTACAAAACAGGTGACACGGTGTACTACAAGGCACACCACTTGTCAAACGCGCACAAAAAATTTCACGCCGGCTTCGCACCGAAATGGTGGGGACCGGTAAAGCTGCACAAACGCGTAAGCAAAGGTGTGTTCATCGCAGACCAACAGCCAGCACGCAAAATTCACGTATCCTGCCTCAAACAGGCGACCACCGCAGCGCCCCAAACACCATCAACCATAAACCCACAACAGCATTTAGTGTACTAAATTTCAGTCGGAACAGCACCACACCCACAAATGGAGCGACAACCGCCTACAGCCACAAACTCCACACTCCAACAAGCAGCT
>NW_021770374.1:1505566-1511900 GCF_005508785.2 Acyrthosiphon pisum | reverse complement strand
ATAATATCATTGATATATAAGTATTATTAGTGTTTATAATCAATGGCACTAGGTACACAGGTACTATCAGAAATACAGATACAGGTAATATAATAAAGAGGTATTAATATATTACACACCTAGTAATAATCAGTGTTCGGATTGGATAAGTATTTTTTTTATCTAGATAAATGTAAAGATAATGCATAAATAAATAATAAATGGGAAATAACTAACAATACAATCGTTATTTGTACTACTATTAAATATAACTTTTCAAATAATTTTAAAAACTGCATTGTATGAGTTTCTGAATAAAAATTTAAAAATGCGTTTGAACAATTTCGTGATTTTTATCAATAAAAAATGTATCTAGATGAATTTATTTAGATTAGTAAAAAAATGACGTTTAGATACCTTGTAACTATTTATCTAAATAAGTCAGAACACTGGTTGTGTGTACCTAATGTACCTAATATTATCAGTACCTACTGGATTGTGTGCACAGAACTTAGATAAAATACCTACATTTTACAATAATATATACGAAATCAAAGTTAGTAATAAATTAAACACTTACCCTTATACGAGCAACCTTTTACACAACATTTGTATGCTGCACGACCCATCGTCAAGATTATTTTGAAAATTAAAACAAATTACAATACAAAATAATTCACCAAATTTGCAAATCGAGAGAAAACTGAAAATACGATGGAACATGGAAATTACAAAATTGTGCACTTGTATCAGACGTGAGACACCGGTGTTGGCAAATGGCAGTTGGCCGCCGCAGCAACTTAAGCGCTCCTCGCGGCTGGTGAGTCGTACTAGTATCAATGTTCAAATTTATGCTATAGAGTTGCCTTAGCCTGATTTAGTGTACTAAATTTCAGTCGGAACAGCACCACACCCACAAATGGAGTGACAACCGCCTACAGCCACAAACTCCACACTCCAACAAGCAGCTGAGCTGCTGGAACGCAGCCGACAGTTGCTGAGGGCGGTCAGCTTGTAGGAGGGCACAAACACAACCACGGCGGCATGGGTGCGGTAGATGACCATGGCGCAGCTGCAGCGGGACCCAATACTGTAGGCCGCCTACACGCGGGGGTGGGAAGACCGCACCGCCGTATTTCGGAGAGCGACGAGCGGTGAACGTGGCCACAGAGAGGCACAACAGGTCGCGTAGCCCCAGACGGGCGCACGACCGGCGGCAACGGCACAACCAGCAGCCACGGCGCGATCGGCGGCCATAACTCGACTGGCACCACCCATGTCGACAACTCAGGCACCCGCGATACTACCACCTCGACCACTGATGGAGAGGCCGATACCGGCGCCGAGAATAACACCACCAGGACCAGCCGCCAACCCGCTGCCAACACCACCGCCGAGATGCCAACAACCGTTTAATTTTCAAAGTATTTTGACTTTTTTTGAGCTATTTATAGACAATTGAAATTTTTAAATTTTTTTTTTTAGAATTACGATAAAAATTTTTTGGTCGGCCAGAAAATCTTGAAAATTTAATACAAGGTTTCTTATAAGTTATTCTTAACGTGATAAAAAAAAATCCGAAATCGTTAGTCACAATTTTTTTTCATAAGTGCTTTAAGTTTGAATTTATACGAAATATTTCAAAATTGCGAAAATTTGCAAGTAATTTTGTGGTTGAAAAATCGTAAAATTTTTTTCTTTATTAACTAAGTTTTGAAAATTTGGTACAAGGTTCTCCATAAATTTTTCTTCAAATATCTGTAAAAAAAAACTCTACCAGACTAAGACAAAAAATTTTTAGGAGTGTTTGAAATTTAAATTTTTACAAAACCGCGTTAAATAACGGTTTAGCCTCAAACGATTTTTGATATCTCTTGTTATTCAAATGGTATAAGTCGTAAATACTTGAAAATTTTACCAGTTATTTAGACTGCAATTTTCTTTACGTGATTTGATTTTCAAAATATTTTGACTTTTTTTGAGCTATTTATACTATTTATAGACAACTGAAATATTCAATTTTCCTAAGAATTTTTTTTTAAGTGTCGATAAAATTTTTTTGGAATTTTTCAAAATATTTGAAAAATTAATACAAAGTTCCTCATAAGTTATTCTTATGGCGATAAAAAAATTATAAGAATCCATTGGCACAATTATTTTTTATTAGCATTTGAAGTTAAAATACAGACAAAAATTCGTCAAAATCATGAATATTTTTAATTATTTGGTAGTTAAAAATTTATAAATATTTCACTATCAAAAGCTATGAATTGAAAATTTAATACTATGGTGTCCATAAGTTAAGCTTAGAATAATTATAAAAAAGTTTGAGGATTATTCAATTTAAAAAAATTTACGAGTGTTTAAAGTTTTAATTTTAATTTGAAATCAAAAATACACGTGTAAAATAACATTTTACTACTAAATAATTTTCGATTTTTGTTATTTTTAAAAAATCAACAAACGTAGGATCTTGAAACGTTTACTCAAATATTTGAATGTGTTTCAAAATAGAATATATGACAATATTTAAATTTAATATATCCTAGACTGACAAATCATCTCCGTTCGGAATCGTTTTTCGTATACAATGATACCTATCATTGCATTCAAATTTAACCTACCGTAGTCCGAAGTTCACCCCACCCCCTAATGTACATCAGATTGATACCCACTTACCCACTTTTTTTCTTTGCTTTTTAGTTTAAGACTCTTGAGCTTGACCAGTTGTGTAAGCTAAAAAAAGTAAAAACTGACGTTGATAGCGTTGTTTTTGCGTTTTCTTCCCTCTCGGCTTAACGACCCACACTGCCGTTTGACGTACATGTTGATGGTGTAATCTCACAGTGCACCAACATCAAGCTGTTAGATGGTATTTTCGGCCATTCCCGTAAAGGTATGTTTGGATGATTTATTCTGACTGTAAATCATTGGATATTTTTTTAATTTGTATTTTTTGTTAGACTTCACACATGTGGAATTCACCCTTGGGGGGGGGGGGGGGCCTGCCCTTCCAATAAGGGTTCTCATTAGTGTAAAAAATACCATTGATGTGCCACATGAGTTGTCTGACTCATCCGAGGAGGAGGAAGTATCACAAGCCGTCGAGGTAGATTGTCGGAAACGGTTTATTGAACTAATTTTCGGTCCAGCATTGGCCAACCTGTTTTGCCATTCCCTTAGCCGGATGAAGGGGGCCGGTAACTTTAAGGCGAAGAAGTGGCATGTTCACCACTCGGACTGGTCAAAAATTTGCTTTGAAGTTGATAGACTCTCAAGAGCAAACGAAGTTTTCGGACAATGTCTGTAAGCTATTTCATTTTTTTTTTTGTTTAGTTTTGCGTTCACTGTATATCGACTGTTGTTATTTTATTCATATATAATATATATAATATATATATATTTTTTTAATGTAGATTTTATTGCGCTGGACATGGGCTGCAGTTGTCACCAGATGCAGCTGTACCTTACATTAGTAGGTTTATAGACCCCTATAAACCTACTATTGTCATTGTACAGTTGCATTATGGTGTCAACCTGCGGATGCGGTCATCCTGCAGGTCCCTTTTGTTTAAAAGGGAAAGTGTATTGATATCTTGCAATAACGTGAAGTTTTATCACGGCCTGGATCCTTCAAAGGAAACTCTAAAGCCACTGTCAAAGTAATTTTTTGTTTCGATTATTAACACAACAGATTAAAGTTTAATTATAATTGTGTATTTTAGGATACTTTGCCAAATTCGACATACTTACAAGGTTACAACCCCGCCGTGCATATTCTTCGGCGCGGGTTAAGTGCGATCGGCATTGTCACTTGGCTATTGCTCGGCGGCCGTCATGTCGAAAACAGTGACATGGCTCAAGTGAGGAATATCGACGTTATAGCCGGCCAATTTATATGTTCCATGACCGACTTCCTCATGGACGCCGTAACCGGGTGTGGCGTGCGTATAGAATGTGTCGTCAGTGGTAAAACTTCTTCAGAAGGTTGGTAATGGCATAGCATTGACCGTTGCTTCATCGGGCATTGCGGCAACTTTACTGGATGGAGGCAGAACAGCTCATTCAGTATTTAAGCTGCCACTTAATATTCAAAATAACTCTGACGCAGTGTGCAACATAAAAAAACAATCGTCCATGGCCACAGTGCTGAAACAGTGTAAAATTATCATCTAGGATGAATGTACTATGGCACACAAGCATTCGCTTGATACGTTGAACACGACTTTGAAAGATATTAAAAACAATGACAAGCTATTTGGCGGCACTCCGTTAGTCCTTTCAGGTGATTTCAGACGAACACTTCCCGTCATTCAACATACGCTGATGAGATCAACGCTTGCTTAAAATCATCGTCATTGTGTCGTAATGTTGAAAAAGTACAGCTGAAAGTAAATATGCGCGTTAAAATGCTTCAAGATCCATCCGCTGAAACATTCTCAAAACAACTCTTAGATATCGGCGATGGAAAAGTTAATATAGATGAAACTGGATGCGTAAAATTATCGACCGATTTCTGCACAATTACTAATTCGAAAGATGCTCTCATTGAACAAATATTTCCAGATGTACACACACAGTACATAAATTATGAGTGGCTTGCAGAATGAGCAATTTTAGCGCCAAAAAATGTGGACGTTGACGATTTAAATCTGAGGATACAACAGTTGTTGCCAGGGAACTTGGTATCATACAAATCTATTGATACAGTTTGCGATGCAAGTGAAGCTGTACATTTTCCAACAGAAATTTTGAACTCACTAGATTTGCCTGGCATGCCACCGCATAATTTACAATTGAAGGTTGGATCTCCGATTATTTTGCTACGTTATTTGAACCCGCCACGACTGTGCAACGGTACGCGATTAGTCATTAAAATATTATTGAAAAACGTTATCGAAGCCAGCATTTTAAATGGCAAGTTCAGATGTGAAAATATATTAATACCACGAATCCCTATTACCTTTACCTACACATGTGCCAATTCAATTTAAACGTAATCAATTTCCGATTAGATTGGCATTTGCAATGACTTATAAGTCCCAAGGCCAAACAGTGTCTGTTTATGGCTTAGATTTTAGCACACCATGTTTTTCACACGGAAATTATACGTGGCATGCTCTCGAGTGGGTAAACCATCCAGTGTGTTTGTGTTAGCTAAAGGTGGGCTAACAAAAAATATTGTTCACGCTATAGCATTAAGAAATTGATATTGCTTGTTAATGTTACTGTCATAATTAATTATAAATAATTATAAATTTGATGAAAAAATTATAATAAATTAAAAAAATTAATGTTTGGTGTTTTATTATTTGTTAATTGGCTCCCATGATTACTTGGCTCACATGATCTTGGCTCCCATGGCTGAGTTGCACTTACTGCAGTGAGTTACACCAAAAAGGAGTTGAAAAATCATAATATTTTTGTTATTTTTTTGGGCCAGGAAGTGCGAAGGATCAGCTATATTATATATAATTGAATGTTTGTGTGCAGATCTATGGAAAGAAGATAGACTAATTTAAAAAGAGTTAAATTTCTTTTTTTTTGTTAATCGGAATTTAGTACGTTAAGGTTAGGATTATATATTAATTGATTATATTAATCCACCGTATTACGTAAAACTTGGTATAACTTTGATACTTTATTATAGTTAAATCATACACTTACGTACAAACACAAGGGCGGATACGAGGGGGCTCTACTGCATCTTCTGGTTGTTGATTATTATCTATAATTTATTGGTGATTTTGAATTTTTACACACAGTTGTAACGGGAATACCTGACAAATGAAATAACTTTTGTTCTAATCAATATTTTTTATATCATTTACTGACGCCTGCGCTACATGAATAGTATACCTACAATTTTTAAATCTGATTAATTTTTTTTGAAAAATTCCAAATAGACAAATTTGTGTTAAGTTTGTCATATTGTTTATTTTTTTTTAAAAAATGTTAATTCTTATTATGTTTATTGTGAAGTTTATCCAGTCATCAAGAACTTTTCAATTCAAAAAGTTTAAAATTTTAAAAAAATATTACATGATTTATAAATTGGCTATTTTTAATTTTTCAAAAAATATGTATATAAGATTTAAAATTGTTTATTTAAAATAAAAAAATGTTATACTGTATATTATGTAGGCGGTAATGCAAGAGTCTGTAAAAATTAGCAATTGAAACTAAAGTTATTTTATTTGTCAGGTCTTCCCGTTACAAAGTGTATAATATTGTCTTTTGCATATGGTGGATTACCTTCTTGTTCTTGAATTCTATAGTCTTCTTCATTTTCATTTTCATATGTTATGTTAAGTGAAAAATTTCTTAATCGTTCTTCATATGATGCTACGGAATA
>NW_021770374.1:1499086-1505516 GCF_005508785.2 Acyrthosiphon pisum | reverse complement strand
AAATAAATATTTTAAATACAATGATGCACAAATATTTATTCAAGTGATCGATATTGAAGATCAGAATTTGATGTCTGGCAACTGCTCAAAGAAACTTAAACGAGACACTACTGTGTCTGTGAATAGCACTAGTGGCTCAGATACAGTCTCCACTTCAAAAAACACTAACAATCACGCATCTCAGCCAGGAACCAGAAGGAGTGAACGAAAACAAATGCCAAAGGTTGAGTCAGTTATAGTTCCCCCCGGTCACAAAAAAAAAAGTATTAAATATTCCATTTTGTAATTGTGACTAAAATTTTGTTCATATAAATTATTGAGAGAGGGTCGTAATTGTATTTACCATGAACAATTAATTATTTTCCTCACTACAGTCACTTTGTGAAACTAGGTGGGTTGAAAGACATACAGCAGTGACGCAATTTTTGATTGGAATTTCGGAAATTCTGGATTCTCTTCATAAAATAAGCAATTGGAATGATCGAGAATCATCTAGTAAAGCCAAGGTTTTATTGAATTCAATTGACTGCAAATTTGTTATCACTCTTTATGTTGCTTCACATATATTTTCAATTACACAACCATTAAGCGTAATTTTGCAAAAAAAAAAATTTTGATAAGCAGTCTGCAGTTAATTACATAAATAAAACTATTGAAATTTTAAATAAACTTAGATTAGACGGAAAAACAGAGTTTAAAGATTTTGTACTTCAAAGCTGTGGAACAAATGGATAAATTAGAGATTACTGTAAAAAAGCCAAGAACAATATCAATACAGCATCACAGACAGAATCCAGAGATTACAAATGTAGAAGACTATTTCCGTGTAACAGTATACATTCCGTTTTTAGATTTTATGATAACTGATATGAAATCCAGATTCACAGAAGAAACATTGGGCGTATATAATCTTGGAATATTTGTGCCAAAAATATTAATTTCTAAAATACAAGAAAACACAGTACAAATATTTGAATCTATTTGGAATCAGTTTCTAAATATACATGGATTAAATGGCAGATTTGCAAATAGAGAAGCTTTTATTGTAAAGTTGCAAGGGGAAATGATTTGGTGGAAAGAACATTGGAATAGAGAAAAAAATTATCTTCCTTAATCATAAAAAATCATTAGAACATTGTGATAAAGATATTTCCCAACAATAAATATACTTTTAAAGATTTTAGCTAGTTTTCCAATTAGTATAGCTTCGGCAGAGAGGAGTTTTTCCGCCCTTAAAAGGATAAAAACTTGGCTGCGGTGCAATATGTTAGAAGAAAGACTGTCAGGATTGGCGATTATTCATTGTCACAGAGATGAACATGTTGACATAGACGAAGTAATAAACATTTTTTCAAAAAATAACAGAAAAAAAGATTTTGTAATTTAAAACATTTTATTCATTTGTATAAATATATAAAAAAAACTTTTTTCATATATACTGAATGTTTCATATATTTAAATGTATGTAAGTACATTAGGTACCTACCAAGTTAAAAATTAAAATTAAAAGTAAGTGTATTATAAAACAGTAACTAGTAAGTCCCATCATAATCACCAGTATGACTGATTTCTGTACACAACTAATGTCTACTAATAATTAGACAATTCCTTTGCCTCACTATTCCTATAAATTAATTTTATTCATGTATTCATATATATTTAGCCAGATTGCCACCCCCCCCCCCCCCATTTAGGATCTCTGTATCCGCCCTTGTACAAACAGCAATAGGTCCGCGATTGTAGTAGATTGCCTAACTGATAATATACTGCGGCGAATCAGAATTTTTATTACTGGCAAACAGAAAACTTAAGATAAATCTAGAACATCATCAACCGAATATTAAATAACGAATTGAACAAAGTTTGAGTCATATAGAGTCGGTATATTTAACGAGCAATGAAGTGCACGGAATCAGCTAGTATATATATATTAATTAATAAATAATAGATACAAGAAATCTGTAGTCTGTAGAAATAAAAATGTATAACATTATAATTATGTTTATGAAAATGTATAAGTAAATACTAAATTGATATAAATTATTATTTTGTTTTATAAAACTCGTTTGTGAGGGGGCCTGTTTTTTATTTTGCCTAAGGCCACAAAATGCCTAAATCAGGCCCTGGTAATTGGGGTAAGTGTAGACGTTATTTTTTCAAACATTTCTACAATTTACAGGTATCGTGAATAGTTGGCTACAGTAGAGGTGGTTGGAATAGATGGTATATATAAGACGGTTCCACAAGTGCCGGAGAACTTGCGATGTTTTTTGACATTTCAAGTACTGTACAAAAGTGTAGTAAGCAATCTATTCTGTGGATATTCGTTATAACTGTTGTCATAATAGTCTAATAAATTGGTTTTTTTTTACAATTTAGGCGTTTCCAATGGTCTATGTCCTTTTGGGGAGTGAGACGGAAGAGACATACACTCAGCATTATTCACTATCATCCACAATATCCTACCACTGAATTATGATAGAATCCGTATTGTTACTGATTATGAACGTGCTCTTATGAATGACGTCCAGCGAATATTTCCAAACAGTGAATTCCTCTGCTGCTGGTTCCATTTTTCACAGGTAATATAAAACATTTTGTCATGATCATACCTGTCAGATAAACCTAATAATATTATTTTAAATGTATAAAATTTTTTCAGTCAGTTTTTAGATATTGTCACCGAAAAGTTAATGGTGTCTAATTGGTGAAGAGGCATGATGTGACAGCTCGTATTTTCAGAATGGTAAATTTGAGTTTTGTCTACAAATAAACATTATTGTATTTGATCCGTAGCTGCCGTAATATAAAATAAAGTAATATGTTTTCTCAAATATAAAATGGTAAAAAGTGCGCAATCGTGTTATGTTTTCTCAAATATAAAAAGGTAAAAAGTGCGCAATCGTGTTGCACCGATTTGAATTGTATTTTATATTTCAGGTATTAGCATTGCCTCATCTACCTGCTGAAAGGGGTAATCCCGGGTACCCTAATTTTTGTATGATGGATGGTTATCGTGTAATTATCAAGTACACATTACAATTTCTTGACATCAGTGCGGTTATGAGTCGTTTCCTGAGGGACTACATATTGGATTATGGGTTTGTACAAATTGGTCCACAACGCTTAAGCGTTTTTGGTCAAGATCGCCGGACCAACAATTATTTGGAATCATTCCATTCACGTTGCTCACACAACTTGGACGCCACCCTAACATTTGGGATTTTCTAGTTTCACTTGACCATACTGTGATCTCTATATTGCATTATCCTATAAATGTTTGTGTTATGTGTTTTATGTTTGTGTTATTAGGTAATTTTTTAAACTGATCAACAATGTAAGAACAATTGTTAAGAATAAAATTGGTAAGTTCCATCAATATTTGTTTTTAATATAATATATAATTTGTTTTCTATTTGCTCTACTTGTTTAATATTGCCTTAACTAGCTTAACCTGGAATAGTAAAATTTAATTAATTCCCTTAGTTTTGAATCATTGGTACAATTAGTTTCAATTTTGAGAAATTTAAATAATTATTACTTAAAATACTAACTTATGTGTAAATGTAGCATTATAAATAGTTTGCATGTTTGTTAAATATATATCACTTTTATTGGTATCTGTTGCTTGAAAACAAATTGTTTTAAAATATTTTTGCTGTCAACAATATTATATAAAAATATATATTATATATATTTTTTTTCTTAAACAGAAAGACTGATTATTGTTGAAAAACAGTTCTTTGTAGAATTTCAACAGTGCACAAATAACCTCACAGTAATTGTTAATTGTTTAATTTTTTAATTATGTCAATTACATTTACTTTTTTAGATTATAGATGGTACTTCCAGAGCCGAAAGAGAAAATACGATGCGGATTTTAAGAGAATCAGTACAACAGAGACGGTGACTTATTAATGTTTTTGAGGAGGACCAGTCATCGAAATGATGGCTATTTTCAAGAACAAATTGGACCTTATCCGTGAGTATGTTGTAACTTGTAAATACCAAATACTGTATTTATTTTAATTACTTTAGATTACATTTTCTGGTTGTCCAGAACAATTTTACTTATCTTTGTTGGAAGTCTGTTATTGTTCAATGTTTTGTTATTAAATAATGTAATTCATTAAGTTTATTGTTATTGAATTATTTTTTTTATAAAATGTATTATTGTTCAGCTATGTTATTTAATAAGTTTGTTATTAATAGTTTATTGTTATTAGTAAAAATTATATTTCACATCTTTGTTCAAAAGTATAAGATAATTATTATGAGAAAAATTATAAAATTAATAAACTAGCAATATTACATTGTTCTTATATTACTATGATTAAAAATTAAAAAGTTATGTTATTTTTAATTATTGTGAACGTTTTCTACATTTTTTATTTGAGTGGTAAACTTAGTGACCACACAACTAACCCAAGCTAGCCAAACTCAAGGCTAGTTGTACCAAGAAGAAATATAATATTTTTAATCGGAAAGAGATATTGAATTTTAATAAAAATCTTTTTTCCTTAGAATTCTATCAAGATTAATTTTATGCTAAATAATTTTTAGTTTTTAATTTTTTTGAAAAATGTGGTTTAATATTTTTTAAATTAATTGTATTTCTGTTTATAAATCTCAACATTTTTAAGGCTTTATTTACAATGTAATTAATGTTCAAAGAAAACGACACATTCTGATCAAATAAAATACCTAAATCTTTATTAAAAGTAACTTGCTAATTTTAAATTATCAATATTAGGTATAGTTGAAATAGAATTTATTGAGTGAGTAAAATATGCATATAATATTACACTTAGTGACATTTAGGTATTGGTAATTATCTTGCCTACAATTGACTAGTCTGTCTAAAATCAAATGCAAATTTATTAGGTACGTCAATTACTGAAAATATTTTGGCGTCATCAGCAAATAAAAATAAGTGAAATGTTGTCAAAAATATAATGCAAATCATTTAGGTATAAACGGAATACACAAGAGTGGGCCCAAGTGTGATTCTTGTGGTCATTATTGATCATTGTTAAATTAATATAATCTAAATAATCTAAACCTATTTTATTAATATTATTTACACCATAATTTTACATTTATTTATATATTTATTATTGCAAGCAAAACAAACATTGGCTATATACAGCTAAAAAGAAAATTAATGTGTGTTTGCTCATCTCGTTCAAGCAAAGCCTGTGTTAGAGATGAAGAGTATGATTATTAAACATACAAATTAAATTCAAACAATGGGACAATGACTTACATAATTTACATATTAACAATAATAACTCTTAAAGATTAATGAGAATAATGAGTACTTTATTACAATTTTAGGATTTTTTTAAGTTATATTATTTAATGTTAATATTTAGAGACCGGCACAACTCAACTGCTATTTTATGCAACTCATTATCAGAGTCATGAGTCATTGCGGTCTTAGTAGTTCAACGTTTTCTGTTCGTTATCGCCAATATTATAAAGCAAGTTAAAACTTTGCTAAAATAAAAATTTAATTATAAATAATAGTGAAAAAGTTCAGTTATTGTTAGTTTATGTAAAGTGTAACAGAAATGCACGAGAAACAATAAGAATGTACGCCCGGCAATATCCAGATCGGCACCATCCACATTATACTTTTGTCCAAAAGCTTGAAAAGTAGTTGATAGAAAATGGGTCATTAAACAAAACAAATGCTGTACAACAATAAACTCGTACGAATCCGAATTTTAATGAAGTTATAGAAAATCAGGTCTTAGCATATGCACACCGTAATCCACGTTCATCTGTTAGGAACGTTAGACATGAATTTGGCTTGTCTAAAACTTTAGTTCATAAGATTTAAAAAAAAAACAAACTACATGCTTATATACCAGACATTTTCCAACATTTTCGCACAACAGACCCAGAAAAAGGATTAAATTTTATTTCTTGGTTTATGGTAACATCTGAGGATGATCTATTATTAATTAATCATATTTTGTGGACTGATGAAAGTAAATTTACTAATTATGAAATATTAAACAAGCAAAACAATTGTTATTCGTTGGATGAAAATCCTCACAGGGCTGTCCTACAAACTTCCAAACATGTTGGGGCACAAACGTATGGATTGGTTTGATTGGTGGGAAATTACTAGGAACCTATTTCTACGACGGAACATTAACGAGAAGAAAATACTTAGATTTTTTGCTTGATGATTTGCAATTACTTCTTGATGATTTACCATTAGCTAAACGTAGAAACATATATTATCAGCAAGACGGGGTCCCTACTCACAATGCTCGAATTGTCCAAAAATTTTTAAGAGTAAAATTTGGTGAAAGATTTATTGCAACACACGGACCAGTGGAGTGGCCACCAAGATCACCTGATCTTACACCGTTAGATTTTTTTTTTGTGGGGACACTTGAAAAATATTGTGTACGGT
>NW_021770374.1:1498175-1498986 GCF_005508785.2 Acyrthosiphon pisum | reverse complement strand
GATCCTCCAATCAACATTCAAGATTTGAAGAATAAAATTACACATGCATGTAACCTCTTAAATGAAAACCAAATACTGGAAGCAACTAATCGTGAATGATTTGAGGCATGCACTCTACATAACGGGAGTGACTTTCGAACAATTTATCTAATGATCTGTTTGTAATTTCTGTAAATTAAATTGTAAATAAAAATGTAAAAGTTTAAACTATTTTAAATTTGTTTTTTTTTTTAATTACCAAGTATCAAAAATACAACATCATTAGAACTATTAGTCTCAAATAATTCTATGGCTAATATTTTCCCAAATATTTGCATAGCGCTTCGGCTTTATTTAACATTGCCATGCACAACAGCTACGTGTGAACGGAATTTCAGCAAACTGAAACTAATAAAAAATTATTTTCGCTCCACAATCAATCAAACAAAACTAACAAATCTTGCGTTATTGTCTATAGAAAAAGAAATATCAAACTCCATTGATTTCGATTCGGTTATAAACGACTTCGCTGAAGTAAAAGCCAGTATTTGTATGTTCACAGCCAGCTTTTCCACGGTAATTTTTTTTTTTCAAGCGGGAATGTCCCCCTTGGAGACTTTTATTTTACCGTGTAACACATTTCACACTGATTGTCTACCAAATTCTACCTCGTAAAAATATTTACAGTATTTCATTTCTACTCATGTTGGTTACACTGTTTTTTTTATCTAAATTTGATAAATAAATTTACAATTATTTTTTTTAATTTTCAAAGTTGATTATTTTTTTTATATATATTCAGTCACTATCGATTAGCTGTCCGGCCAAGTCG
>NW_021770374.1:1494290-1496493 GCF_005508785.2 Acyrthosiphon pisum | reverse complement strand
GGTTCTTCGGGGATAGTTCATTTTAAATAACCTGTGAATTTAAGAATTTGTGTTGATATTGAGACATCAACTTGAATGATAATTAGTTATTAGTAGAGACTGGAATTCTATGCATCTGCATGTTAATACTGAGTGTATGCAGTTATACATTGTTTACAGTTAGGTACATTGTTTTTTTTTTTTTTTAATTTAAATATTTTGTTTATACAATGTAGATGTTGAAAGGTCCAACACTTATTATATTTGTTATGTTTTATTTTTTATTTTTTTTAATTGTTTTTTTTTTTAAATTTAAATTGTTTTAAAAAATATATGAGGTTTTTTAGTATTAAAAAATTTTGTTGATTATATATAGATATGAAGTAATATAAATTTATAATGCATATTTGAGCATATTTTCCAATTATTTGTGCATGTTAATGCATATTTTGACACTTTTGCTTTGCATATTTGCATCATATTCGCCACATTTTTAGTGCATATAATTCTGGTCTCTAGTTATTAGTTTTAACATTTTGTAATTGATAGTATATTAACATATATGTGTTTTTTTATTGTTCTTATACTATTGTTATATGTTTTTTTTAAATATAATATGTAGACACCTATTAACTAACTAATTTTTATAAATTATATTTTGATGTTTAGTATCTATTGTAGAGTAGCAAAAACAATTTAATTAATTAAAATTTAGTGAATCAATCGGAGAACTCTAAATTATGTTTAATATTAATATATTATATTAATTTTAATTATGTTTATTGAATGTTCATGCAATTCAGCATAAGTCTAATATAAATGTATTGTATTGTATTCTTTAAATTACTTTTATGGGATTTATACACTATATTAATCAATCCTAATTATTTTAAAACACCAATACAAAATGTAATGCAATATAATAAATGTTTGTTCATGTTATGCATTATTAAACAATTCAATTTGTATGTAGTATGTACCTAGATTTTATGTTTTAGTTATACATCTGTGTATATATAGAATTTTTAAATTGTTAAACTAATTACCTTTAATAAATTATCTTTAGAGTGAGTAATGATTTTGCAAATTCTAAGAAAGAGAAAGAAGAACTTATGGCAGAAAATGTTAAATTTAAAAATATAATTCGGGTGCAAAATGAAAAAATTGAGTACTATAAACACTTTGTTAATTTGGAAAATCAAAGATTTGAATCCCGTTTTAGTGACATTTTGTCTAAATTATTTACTACTACTCAAATTAATCAAATACTCCGCCCGAGTACAAAAGTTCCTAAATGGTTACCGGAAGATATATCTTCTGCGATTACATTGCGTGCGTAGTATTTCGCCAAAAGTATACAGATATTTAAAGAATAAAAAACAGTACCCTTTACCTGGTGAGGTATAACCAGGGGCGGCTCGTCAGGGGAGACTTTGAGACTGCGTCTCCCCATAAAAAAAAACGGCTACTTGTAAATAATAATGTATAGAAATATTTTTATTTGAATTCAAAATATATTATATCGTTTTCATTGCTTATTATTATAAATTGAAGGTCTCAAAATCGAAAACCTATTATTAGTTATCTCGATTCTCGATAGAAATACTATTTATAGTAATTTCTACGACGAGCGACGGTCGCCGCGCGCCACGCCGGTATTAGTGAAACTGAAGCCAGACAGTTTCAATCGTAATATGTAATGGCATGGCTGGTTGGTCGGAGGGGGCCGGGGAGATTAAGCTGCGTATTATAGACGCTATTGAACCTGGGTTCACGATAGTAATTGCCGTGCCGCCGCGCCGTCCGTAATTAGTTTTAGACGTTTTAATCGCTGTTTTCATAATTTAAAAACCATTAAAAATGCAAAAACACCAAGTTATTGATTTTTTATTGATTAATGAATTTTAATTCAAAATTTAAAAAAAAATCTGGCCAATTTAAGAAATGATTCAAATGTGAATAACTGCTGCGACGAAGCAATACAGCTAAACAACAATTTAGAGTACAAAGACAAAAAACGAAACGAATTGCGTAAAATTACATTTGAAATTCTAGATTCATTAATCGTCCAAATTAACATACGATTTGAAGATTTTCCAAAACTAGAGTTTGTAGAGATTGTAAATGAAAAAATGTTTAAAAGCTACTACTCTGAATTTCCTGAGTCAAAGTTCATCAAGTTATTACAGCAGTACCCTAATACTTTTGATGCAGATCGTTTACG
>NW_021770374.1:1487858-1491860 GCF_005508785.2 Acyrthosiphon pisum | reverse complement strand
TGCTCTTGATTTCAAATACAGGCAAGTCTAATTTTGATCTGTAAACATATTTTCACTAAACATTAGCAAAAAAATAAATTGTTATTGTATATTGTAAGAAATGGTATAATATTTGGCTATACCTATCTAATAAATAATAATTTAGTTTAAGGTGGTTCATTCTGGGAAAGCACTCAGACTTTGTTTTCACTGATTATACAAATTCTCAAGGAGATATGGAAAAGAGTCTGTTAAATGAAAGTGACTGTTTAACTAGCCAAATGTTGAACTCAAATGTATTTGATGAAATGGATGATCCCAGTGAACATGATAATGAAAAGGACAAAATAGAATCGAGTCCAGGACGTGCATCGAAGTCTTCAGTTCCAAAAGAATGTTTTGACCTACTGACCGAATTTGAAGTATACAATCTAGTTATTCATTAAGTAAATTAAAACTAACTGTATACTTGTGTACCACCAGGCTCTTACAATAAGGCGGTTGGCCTAGGATGGCTTGAGACTTGAGACATTTATGATTTAATAAGTGTCATTTATACACATATTAATTATGTTATAATTAAAAAATAAAATAAATCATAAAACTAAACTGACAAAATATATTTATCCTTGCCTTTTAGATGGAAAACAGTGAACCTTTCAATCAACTCGAACGAGATTGTGCACAATTATATTTACTGTTGTGAGTCATATCCAAAAGTATTTGAACAGTTACAATTTTTTTAAAAGTTGTCATTTTTTCCACTTGGTCAGCTCCCTAGTTATTAATATTATTATGTCATAATATTTACTAACAACATTAAACTCACACAGAACTTGCAGAACTTAAAAACACACTATTATTAAACTACTACTAAATTAAAATTACTAAATTATTATTTAATATATTTATTCGTGAATACAACTCAATATGAAAATTTACGATTTAAGTACGAATTCGGAATTGTACGATATAATATTATAATATATTTTATGTATTTGATAACCGTCAACCACTATCAGCAGAATACCAGCAGAGCAGCAACCAATGAAAAGATGCGGAAGTCTCCCACCACTTTCTATGGTGAAGTGAGGAACCGGGGATGCGTATCAAAAATCATACCTATTTATTTAGTCATGTGTTTACCTACGTCGTTATCTACAACCATAATCATTAGAATAATCTTATCACATGCGCAAAAAAAAATAATAGTTTCATTTGGTAATCAGCTGTATATTATCGTAGCATAATATCACAGAATAACTAGAAGAGACACCTTTTCAGTTGGGTAACCTAACATGGGTTTTGATGGGGCACAGATTTGTCGGGGACATACAGTTCTCCTACAGATAGATAAGAATTTAGTTGGTGGGAGTTCAAAATTTTAACCATACCAACCTCTGTTTTTTTTAAAACTGATATAAAGAAATATCGTATTATTGTACTCGTAATCACTGTCTGGGTAAAAATTTTATTTTAATATTATTATTTACATTTATTACTATAATAGTACCTATAAATTATTTAACATTTAATTATTAAATTTATAATTTTAATATAAAATGGATCACAACTATGCTCTTCAAAGAATGTATTTATTTTTCTTTTATTAATTTATCATTTAAATAAAATAATATTTGTTTTCTAGTTCCCCAAGAGAATATTGTATTACAATTAGGTAAGCGGAATAATTTTTCATATGTACCAGTTATTTGTATTAATTAAAACTATATTATTATTATGTTAGCAAGACTATTGTTGATTGAAAACTGAGCTTTTTGTAAATTTTGTGCTATTTTTTCAAAAACTGGTGGAGCTCTAAATCAGCCACTTGGGCAGCTTGTATTAGTAGAATATACCAATTGGAAAAAAGCTAAAAAGGTGGTTGTTAAATCTTATAGTTTTATCAAAAGTAAGTATGTTGAAATACCATTTAAAATTGTACTTTAATGTTTTTCAGGTGTTTCAAAATCATTGTAAGTTGGAATACCATATAAATGCCACATTAGATGCTGAGCATTTTATAAATGTATTAGAAAAAAAAGAGAAATCCATTATTGAGCAGCTAGATTCTGACAGGTTTTTATTATACTGGCAGTTATTGAAACTTATGAGGTTTCAACTATAATGTTGTTTTATTGTTATTATTTTTAGAATAGTTCAAGTAAAAAAAAATAGAAAACGTTTGGTACCTATCATTGAATGCATCCTCCTGTGTGGTAGACAAGAGTTAGCTTTGAGAGGTCACCGAGGAGAGAAAGGAAATATATTAATTGATGAAAATGCTATTCAAAATGCTGGAAATTTCCGTGCTATTTTGCAATTCAGAGCCAAAGGGGATATATTTTTACAAAATGTCTTAGAAGGGACAGATACAAATATAAAATATCTTAGCCCTGGTATTCAAAATCAATTAATAAACATATGCAATGATATTATTAAAAAAAAAATTGTAACCAAAGTTAATGAAGCCCAGTGCTTTTCTGTACTTGCTGATGAAACTACAGATATCTCTACAACCGAACAGCTGACTTTATGTGTCCGATACATTGATTCTGAAGGAAACTTAAATGAAGAATTTTTGAAATTTATTATTGTAGAGAGTTTAACTGGTAGTGATCTGTCCGCAGCAATATTGAATGGTAAAAGCATTAAATAATTATTTGCATTTTTTTGTTTTTAATATCAATTGTTAACAACTATTATAATATGCATTTTTAATTTTTATCAGGTTTAGTTGAATGCGGCCTAGACTGTGCGTTCCAAATCGGGCAAGGCTACGATGGTGCCAGTAACATGAGTGGAAAGGTTCAAGGAGTCAAGTCTTATATTCAAACTAAATATCCGAAAGCTATTTACGTACACTGTGCTGCACATTCCCTAAATCTTGCAGTCTCAACAGCAAGTGACTTAAAGCCGATAAGAAACTGTTTAGGGATAATTGAAAAAGTGTATACATTTCTGAACACACCTAAACGAAGTGCGGTCATGTTTCATGTCATTGACAATGAAAATGCAGATTTAAATATAAAAAAACTGAAAAGACTTTGCGCTACTCGATGGATACAGCGTTATGACGCTGTTAATGATTTTTGTGAATTACTGCCATATGTTATGATATCATTAGATAAAATATCAGAATGGAGAGATTCATCAGGTGCAGATGCTTCAATACTGAAAAAGGCTATTGATAGTGAATTTTTAATTTCATTATTTGTCATAAAAGTAATATACTTTAATTTGTTTTTGTTTTTGTACTTTTCTAAAATTACTTTTTTTTGGATTTTTTATAAAAATTATTTTCATTTGGACTTCCACTATGCAGACAATTACAGTTAAAAAGAATTGACCTCAAGGATGCTGTGCAACTTGCAGAAGATACAATAACTTCTTTAAAAAATATTAGAGAAAATATAGAACAAGAATTTCAAATTATATATAACTCAGTGAAAGTAAATACTTAATGTAAAAATTAAATCATACATTTTTTAATAAAATAAACTCTTATTTTTTCCTCAGGAAGTGGCAAACATTATTGATGTAGAAATAAAAGCAAAAAGAATTACAAATAAGCAGAAACACCGAGCTAATTACAAGACTGAAAATGATAAAAACATGGAATTAGTTGATTTTTTCAGAATTTCAATATTTATACCATATATAGATAATTTTATTTCTCAATTAGAGTTAAGATTTGTGGATCATAAAAAAGTTTTTTTTTTTCATAACATTTGTTTCATGTAAACTAATGCTTCATTAATTTTGCAGGATTTGAATGTTTATTTTCTAATCAATCCTCTAAAGAAGAATTAGAATCATTCAACAATTTATTAGAGTTTTATACGCCTTTAATCGATTCCAATAATTCAACAGCAGAATTAATGCTGTGGAAAGTTAAACTCTCCAGGCTAAATATTGTTCCAAAAACAAGTCTTGAAGCATTTTTGCTGTGTGATGCAAAAATATTTCCAAACATTAATAGATTATTAAAAATGTTATGCACGTTACCCGTTTCGACAGCGA
>NW_021770374.1:1485368-1486157 GCF_005508785.2 Acyrthosiphon pisum | reverse complement strand
TCGACGTTTCGTGTGCGCTAACTAAAATAATTAAAAAAATAATAAAATTCAGGATGGACAAAAAATCAGTATCTTCAAGGAAAAATTAAAGAAATTTAGGTTTTCTGAACAAGTACAATCTCTTGAATCTGATCAGCAGGTAAGCCGATAATTTTTATAGTACCTACCTATAATAGGCTATATTGCTATAATATATTAATATTATAATATTATTGTATTACACATTTACACTATTACAAATTTATTTTAATACTTATAATAATAATGAATATTGAATAATATAAGTAATATTGTAATAATGTAATATAGATACCTACTATAATTAATATTAACTATTTAGTTATTTCATTACATAGGTAATAGTATTTAAGTATTTTACAATTGTATTTTGTTGTTTAGAATGAAAATGTAAACAAAAGAGAGTTGAGTTTTGATTCATCCTTTAGTTCATATACCAAAAAAAATAAAATGCAAAAAAAAATAAATGACGTGTTTTTTAGTACAAGTACACGTTTAGACTTTGTTTTGTAAACTGCAGTAAACTATAAAATATAAATTTGTGAGATATTGTGTAAATGTTGTAAAATATTTTGAACTTTTGCCCCCCCCCCAAAATTAAGCCCTGGATCCGCCACTGCGAGAGTTTAATTTCAAATGGTTTTCGAAAAACGCGAAAACGGGACGCTAATATACCAAAAGTGCATTTTACTGTTTGTCGTGCTCGTGAAAGTCTGTAATTAAAAATTTTATTTTCCATATTTCCTACAACACTTTTTTTCGGATAAGGTC
>NW_021770374.1:1479133-1482417 GCF_005508785.2 Acyrthosiphon pisum | reverse complement strand
ATTATTGCCTGAGCAAATTTTATATTTATTATTATATAATATATGATATGTGTAATAGGTACATTAATAGGTACTGTTATGAGAATGCACATCATTTCATTTTGCATGCGTATAGCAATACATTTAATTAAAAGCTATGAGTTTTAGTAGGAGCTTGGTGTGTCAATTGTTTTTTACAATGTCGTTACATACATAATAACGTAAGTGATAATAAGTAGGTAATAGTAAGTAAACATGCAAATAATACAATAAATACAATACATTTCAATTTCTTAAAACATATACAGGTAATATTATACTACCAAGTTTAATTACTTCAATTCACATCTCATACCTTTACATTGGCTCACACATAATATTATTTTTTGCCATACATTTAATACTTAAAAATATAAGTAGTTTGAGTGCACGGATTGGATAGACATTTTTCATGCGTACCTACTACCTACTACAATACATTTAATTAAAAGCTAAGAGTTTAATTAGGAACTCAGTGTGTCAATTGTTTATGAAAATGCCGTTACATACATAATAATGTAAGTGATATTAATTTGGTAATAATATAAGTAAACATAAAAATACTACAATAAATTTAATACATTTCATTTCTTAAAACATATATGTATTACCAAGTTCAATTACTTCAATTCATACCATACACTTTTAGTAACGTTTACATTGGCTTACACATATTAATATTACTTTTTTGCAATATTTCATTATTATATATGTCTTAAAATTATAATTAATTGAATTTAAATTCCTCAAATGGTGCATCTATGCTTAAAATATTGTATTATTTGTCATCGTTTATATGTCGTTGGCATGCAAAAATGTATTATACATGACATATATTATACATATAGGTATCATTTGTATTCTACTTTATAATTTATTATTATTATTTATTTAAATTGTATTGTGTTTAATGTTATATTAAATAAAATATAATACAATAAGCAAAAACACAAGAAAAAGAATCATCGTTGTATCAATACTGATTACTAATTTGTATCTAAACCATACTCTGTTAATCATAAGAGTTCCTACAGCTAATACTTAATTATTATTCATTGTGAATTTGTAACTGATGTAGCACATGCATATATATACATGCATATATATATACATTTAAATTGATTAATAGTAAGTTTCATACACAAATTATTATAATTTCAAAAGCATATATCTACTATGACCAAGGTTTGTTAAAGATTTTCAATTTTGTTGTATGTACAATATGTTCGATTTCTACGTATTGCAGTCGACGCACAAATTAATTTATTTTTTTTAAAAATCATTACACTACACTATATTGTATGTTTGAATTTGTATTGCTTAGCAATATCTTTCGTAGGTAAACATAATGAGGTATGATTAAATATTGTGCCACCGCAAATGATTTTCATTGTAAAAATATTAAGCAAATACTGATTAGTAGTACCTAATTGATTATATATTATTTTTAATGTAAAAAATAAAACTAATAACCATAATTGCAACATTGTTAAGTACAGCGTTTAATTACTGTATTTTAATATTCTTCAGAATGCTTAACAAATAATCCATGTTCATATTTATTATTTTTATTATTATTATTATTATTATTATTATTATACATTACCAGGGCTCGTAAGTTCATGCATCTGCATGTTTTTTTTGCTACACAGGAAAACATGCTAGCTGAGATACAAATCCATTTCATAGCAATAGTAATAATAATATGAAGTTTGATAGTGTACCTATGTTTTTGCATGTTTTGGGTGTTAAGGCATATTTGGCATATAGTCGATTTTTTACAGTCGTTAGTGCATATTATTTCATGAAAATATTTTTTAGACAAATATTTGAAATGTTTCTTGTTTCTTATTTACTTTCCTGGTTACAAAATTGTAGTGTTTTGATTTATTTTTATTCAGTGAGTGTGTGACTACCTAATGTCCTAGTATACCCACATACTTATTTAGATTTTATGCGTTTTACGAAATATCGCGGAAACAGTGTAATCGCTACCACTACCATCCTCCACCGTATGAAGTGGCAGCTTCTCACCAACCAGCATTTATAATTTTGTACATTGCTACACTCTACAGTATAGTTTTCTTACACTCGCCGATGAGTTTACTTGTATGAGTCGTATGTGTTTATCCATTCAATTTCCTGTTTTAGTGTTTTCATGTGAGGTATAGGTAGGTTACTACTGTACACAGTATTCATATTTTATTTTAACAATGCCGAAAGAAAAACAAACAGTTGCGGGCCGTTTGCAAAATTTTGTGGAGGAATTTGAATTTTTTAAATGTATGGATTAATTCTTATTATTTTAAAACTTTTTCATAATTTTTTTACATAATGCATATTTTGAGTGCATAATTTAAAAATGTTAGAGCATATTAATGCATATTTTCGAACTTTTTAGTGCATATTTTAATGCATATTTTGACAATTTTTAGTGCATGAAGTAACGAGCCCTGTACATTACTATTTATATTAAAACTAAAATTGTAAAAAACTGTGATTAGTATTAAAACCACTTTTAAAACCAAAAACTATAAGCATGTGCACAACACACATATATATAACATGATACATTTAATTGATGTTTTATAGGCTACACATATATGCATTTAACTGTACTTAATAAGTATTTATGAACAATAATAATGTTATGCTAAGTACACCACACCTACAGGTGTCTATGTAAGTAATTTAGAGTATTTAATTAGCTTTATGGAACGTTTTAATTTCACTTGGTACACACAGGTCGTTTGCAACCAGACACCTACATACCTGGGAGGTATGGTTGCCTTTAAATCGACTACTTAACCTTTTTATTCACTTGACATTCGGCTTTAACATTTTCTCCTACAATAATACAAATATGCAATATCAGACTATCGACGTTAGGAGGTATGCCCAGCACACGTACAAATTTGTACCGGTTGAGGACTGAAAACTAGACACACAATTACCGTTTTCGTTAAGAGTTTATTCTTTTTGCACGCACAAAAGAACCGGGCATGCGACGTTACATCCAACTGCCATACACGAATGCCCTATCCCTCAAAGATTTGCATACAGTGATAATTGATAGCTAGACATTCGATTACAATTATTCGCATTTCCTTATTGTTTCAAAAAAGAACCTGGCATACAGCAGGACACGGCATTAGTGTATTACACCAGATGAGGAAAGACCGCTAGACACTCAAAGTCACAGTTTTCGGATTGCATGGCCTCATCGTGTTACCAGACCGTTGCACGTCGTCCGCTATCCGGACGAA
>NW_021770374.1:1478127-1478612 GCF_005508785.2 Acyrthosiphon pisum | reverse complement strand
AAAATTGGGCAGCTATGTGACTTAATTTCTTTTTGAATTTCCGGTGAAACGATTTTCACTTGACCAACACGACTATATTCGCGACGTCGCTCCCTTATCTCCCTCCTACCGTTATCACTTTCGTGTTTTCGCGCGGATTTTATCATTATAATATATATTATTGACTAGAAACTTTATTTCCTTCCTTCACTTATACAGTTATACAGGATTTTTTTTAGTGTGCAGTGAGACACATTTTGTGCAGTGGGAAAAGTAATTCTGCAGTGCAAATTGTTACTTTGTGCAGTGCAAAAAAAGAATTTCAGTGTTATATATTTTATTGTTGTATATTATAAAACAATAATTAAGTAAACTTCAAAAATAAAATATATTATAAAACAATAATTAAGTAAACTTCAAAAATAAAATATATTATAAAACAATAATTAAGTAAACTTCAAAAATAAAAAAAATAAAATGTTTCTATTAAAATTGAAAATTGTTTA
>NW_021770374.1:1471714-1478027 GCF_005508785.2 Acyrthosiphon pisum | reverse complement strand
TTCATTATTTTCAGATACAGGTATAATTAACTTGTTAACATTTGCAACGTTTAACACGTCGTATTTTTTTTTTAAAGTTTATAAACATTCGGTTCCTTTTTTTTTTAATTATTCTTTAGTTGAATTATATGGGAAATTAGTTGATCATATTTAAGCTTTTTCAAAAATGATGTATTTGAACCTTTTTTTTCTAACAAATCATTTAAGTCTACATTAAACTTTTACATATTCGAAATATAACTGCACTATAAAAGCGATTCGCGGTTACTAAATAGTTAATTTTACGAGAATTAACCGATATAGGTAAAATGTCATATCTATTATGGTATACGATAAACACTACAATCAAATAATATGTGACTGCCCGATAAGTCGATAAGAACAAACCAAAATACCAAATCTATAGATAATAATACAACATTGGCATTTCGACTATACATTACAATTAAATAGTAATAAAATATAATATTAATATAGGTACCTCCTAGTTAATATTTATCATGTTTATAAAGTTAAAATAAAATGAATAAAATGCTTTATAATTTACAATAACGTATTATCCATATTGCCCAATATATGAAGGTCATTTATAAAATAACCAAATTGTATACTTTTCCCGTAACATATACCTACATACACCGCTAGTTAATTTAAGCATTTAAACCACATTTGGATCCATATGACGGCAATGTCGCAATTGTGTGTTTAAGTACTATTAGACACGACATAAAGAGATCCGTGAATTATTTCCTATTACTCATGATATTATATTTTTATTTAGCACACCATTTTGCACCTATTTGATGGAGACAATGAAAGATTTACCTAATCATATAAAAATTCAATTGGAAGAAGACATATTAGCATTGGTGTTTACTGCAAAAACAAAGCAACGTTCAAAAGATTAGTACAGATTTTATTTTTAGTATATGTCTATTCATTTTCTTTTATAACTGTCTCTGTTGGTACTCTAAAGCTCCTGCATGATTAACATACATTTTTAATTTGTCCCTTATTTCTATGGCATTTGAACTATAATGATTTGAACCTGCACGGTTTATTGGGACTAACCCTTGTAGTTCATCTGTTTGCATGTTGCTTGCACTGCATGATATGGTTTGTTGTACATGCTTATACCTGTAGAGATAATATTATTAAATTATTATTTTTTTATAATATTATTCCATAATATTTACCTGCGTCTGTTTCTAGCTTTTTTATAAAGTTGTGTAAAACAATTGTTGCTTTTGTTATATTTATTATTGTTTTTTCTGAAGCTATTATTGGCTTTCTGAAAATCCTAAATCTTGATGCTAGTATGCCAAAAGCAATTTCAATCGTTCGTCGTGCTCTGCTTAACCTTAATATTTTTTTTGGAATATTTTACTGGTATAATTTTAATATTTGAAAAATAATAATTTTTATTAATAATATACCACCACATCTATATTAAGTGTAACATACTACATAGAAAATTTGCATTCAGTAGATAATATCTACTAACATAAAATCTTTAACATTTCTCTAAAATACTACTACTCAATTGAAGCTAAAAAACACACAAAATTAGTTCTGTTAAAAGCAAATTTGGTATGTTGTACATTAATAATATGTGGGTGTAGTGTATTCTAATAGTAAATTTACCTATAGTTGAAAATGTTTTCATCTTTTGGCATTGTAGATCTTCCACGACCAGGATATGGCCTCATCAAATATTCGGTTAGCGGAAATGCCTCATCTCCTACTATAAAGTATGGTATTGGTCCATTCACACCATAAATATCTATGGGTTCAGGTAAGTTTATTGTTTTATTGGCAAATGCTTTGCCAATATTACTACTCCTGAAAACCCCTCCATCGCTGCATCTTTCTGGAGCCCCAATATCGACCAGCAAAAAATTATAATTGGCGTCACGCAAAGCCAACAAAACTGTACTATGCGTACCCTTATAGTTGAAATGGGTAGAACCAACATTTGAAAAAGCCTGAAATATATGGTAAGTATCTGGTAAGTATCTTTAGGTAGGATAAGAAACAAAATAAAAATAATTCACTTGATGAACAATATGTTTTTCATCAATCGCTGCCACACAATGTGGTAAATTCCACTTCTTCAAATTATCTAGCCGTTTTTTCCAATTTAAGACAGATGCCAGTCTAGGTATAAGATATATTATATACTATGGTATAACTATGGTATTATATACTATATATTAATACTGTTTTAAAAAAGACCCTGTTTTCCAATAGCACTTTTATCTGCGGTAAGGATAAATGATGCAAGATATTGTAGAACACAGGTTCCCTGTAAGACAGGGTGATGGCGATCGCGCGCAAGGACAGGCTCAGGAGGTACCGTGCCATTTCATCCCCCTCACTGAGGATGATTTAATAGCATCATACAGTTTATCTTATAGAAATGAACCAGACGTGATAATTGAGACGACATATAAAGGCAGGAAGCTAATAATTAGTAAATATAATGAAGTAATCTAATAATATTAGTATATATTTAATACTATGCTATTAAAAAAAAATTGACCAATAATAGGTATCTATAATAAATTCCAAATTAATCATATCACAATCAGTGGCGTATTTTGGGTGATTTATCGGGGGTGTCCAACGTTTATTGAACCTCACAAACAACATTTTTAGAATTATTAACTGATGTAAAAAACACATTGAACAAATTACTTTTTAACATATTACTATGTTAGGAATTAACAGTCTTATAATTAAGAATCATGTAAATGGTATAATAGACAAGTTGTAGGTTATTACTTAATACTGCAGATTACTAATATTTATTTAAAAAAATTACCTTAAAATATTAACAGTTTTTAAACTAAATTAAATCTATAGACCTATAGTAAAAAATCTAAGCGCCTCTTCTTTGTTTGGAATTTGTATGATATATCTGCCATTCTAATATGATGTATGCCACATTGTTACTAGTGTACTGTGTACATTGATAAGTAGGTAATAACTAATAATGTAAAACTAATACTGTGGCGCGCTACGAAACGTTTACGACATTATATAATCTGTTGTACCGGGGTTATCTAATTTTTGATAATGTGATTATGTGCATAAGATTATCAATTATCAGCGTCCCCGTTACATCTTATAAATTTCAATCGCCATAACCTAATAATTTACTCATTGCATTACAGCTTTTTACTTATTTCCAAACGTGGTCATTAACTTGACAATTGTTGAAAAGTTAAAGTTAAGTTACAAAGTTAATTATTTCACCTACTTAGTGGTAAGTACATTGTAATGATAAATAATAAGGTATAACCATTAGACGATCACGACTATAAAAAAAAAAAAAATAGTCGGCCATTGAGAAACAATTATTGCTTTCTCCTGGCTTCCATCAAGTAATACTTTTTTATTTACCAAAAAAACGGTTTCTAATTATGTATATTATGTCACATTAGGTTCAAGAATACCAATTTTATGTCATATTCGATAAAATTTTGTCACACCCGATAAAGTCGTTTTATTTTATCGAATTCGATAAATTTGTCGCAAAACTCATGAATCGGCCCCCAGGGCCCATAAAATAGTCAGCAAAGTAATCCTTCACTTCAATGCCTTCTGAACGAGTTCCTGTTCAACGAGCTTCTATGTCATCCAGGCTATGGGTTTCAGCATCTTCAAAATTTATTCCGTCTTTCTTACGAACAAAATTATGTAATATACAACACGCTTTGATGATAATGTCAGTGAATTCAGGTTCCACATGGGAGTATGCGACACACGCCATTTATTTGCAAGAACTCCGAAAGCACACTCACAGTCGTCTTCTGCAACACAATATCTATAGCGCACTAGCCAACCGTCGCCAACCGTCATCGTTGCCCTCGCAGCCATCGTGGTCGGGTTCCGCCCGCTTCCGTGGTCGTCTTTGAGTCCTCGAGGAAACGCGCCTGCGACTCTTGTCCATTGTGCTCATTCATTAAAATGATTAAACATTCCAACGAAGTATGGAATCGCTGACATAGGAACATTTTTATGTCCAGTGTGAGAATGAGAAACTCGGCCATTGGGCCACAATTATTGCTTGTTGCTGGTTTTTGTTATTGTGACAAACCGACAAATGCCTCGGCATATCTTCCAGTCCCTTATGAGTATATTATACTCAGGTAATTTGTAATATTATCAAGTAATACTTTTTTATTTACCAAAAAAACGGTTTCTAATTATATATATAATTTTATTATTAAATATATATTCAAAGCTATTATCTAGCTACGTGATTGCTACATTAAAATTATTAAACATTTCACCGAAGTATGGACTTTGGCGTACACAGGTTTGGTTTGCCCAACCCTATAGACCTTGTCCTTAGTTTAATTTTTATTTAGGCATTTCAAGGATATATGGAATTAGCTGTCATAGAGACATTTTTATGTCCATTTATAACATGTATAATATACGATATTCTGAATTTCTTTTAATACTGACTCGGATATTCTGATGTTATTCCTTTTTGGAATAGGAATTGCACTCGAAAACATTTCCATTTTAGCGTTTCCAAATGTTTACGGATTAAATACAGAAAACTTGGCCATTGCGATACTATTAGGTATTATATCGTCTTTAGGAGAAGCAATGTGAGCAACAGTTCCTCCTCAAAACATACATCTTTATGGTTAATATAAAGTGTACACTTGTATTGGGTTTGAATTTTGTGTAGTTTCTCATACTCATGTGGCTTAAACTAAAAAACTTTAAACTAGGTAGGGTAAAACAGTGGATTAGGGCTATTGGCGACCACCACTTAAAAAAAAAACGCACCATGTGCAATGGCCCCACCTAGGGCGGTGTGGAACGATTGCAAAAAACTTGTAATTGGTAACAGCCTGAAAATTATTTATGAAATACCTAACAATAAGATTTGTAATGATAATATTATTTGTTTATTTTCAGACATTTTCAGCATCCCCATAACACCGGTTGGCATATACCTAGAAAAACAAATTCAAGGGTGACCTAAACAAGATAAAATCTTATAATTTAATACATTTGGAATGTAAAGCAGTTACGGTTATAAGGTAAAAGTCAAAAGTTTCATTAATGTTGTGCTTATCATCGAAGTACTAATTATTGTATGACCCATGTCCACCATTCTGTTAAGCTTACAGAAACGGTGGACTAGGGCTCTTGGCGAAACCACCTTGATAAAAAAAACGCGCTTACGTGTAAGACCCCTTGGGTAGTGTGGAACATTACATATGGATTTTGTACAATAATTTAATAAGACAATGTTTTTACGTTCGGACAACGTGTGATTAAGCCCATTTACACAATGCTCACAGTAAGTAATTTCAAATAGTTAGTGTTTACAAAAGGTCATCTGCTGCGATCGCACGTGAGATAATATATTTCGTGTCGGCTAAATGCGCATTGTTTGAGATTACGTAATATTACCGCCCCCCCCCCCGCACCGCAGATCACTTCCCAGCCCTAAACCACCTTAAATAATGGTTTGCAATGAGCAGAAAAAATTTCAAAATTATCACAGCATTGAACTCTATACGATGATAAGTTTGAAATGTATGAAATCTTTGGAGAAATTAGGTGCCAAAATAATTGTTTGGCCACCGGTGCCGGGGTAACTCACAGGGAATTATCTCGACACATTATCTCGGCCAAGTACATATAATTTACAGCACGTGGACATAAATTTTATATAAGCAAACGTTTTCGTCACGCGCAGCTATAAATATAATATGTAGGATAATCACTTAATAATAACTTCTATCGTGAAAACGACAACGGTGCTACCGCGGCTCTATCCGCCGACAACGCGTTAACGCCGACAATGCCGTACAAATCAATATATTTATACACTATACCAATACCAATTACCAATCGATAACAATGTATTGAATATACTGCGTAGTGCGTAAAATATAATATTATATGATGTCAGATTAGGATAAAGTAGTAGACGACAGACGTACAGCATTTAATAATCACTACCGTGGCTCTGTCCGCCGACAACGCGTTTAAATAATATACAGATTATATTATACCTATTTTGTGTAGTACAAATCAAAATATAATATATATAATATTGGTACAATATACCAATTACCAATCGATATGGTTAATTAACGATGTATTAAATATACTACGCACTACGATGTCAGATTAGAATAATATTGTAGTAGACCACAGACAACAGTACAGAGCACGACGTGTGAAAGATAAGTGAAACTTCGGTTCACGTCTTCACCAGTTACGACTGTACGCTGCGCTGTCAGTGACGACGACGTGCAACGTTCGTACACGTGTG
>NW_021770374.1:1462530-1471280 GCF_005508785.2 Acyrthosiphon pisum | reverse complement strand
TAATTATTAATTATTATTATGTAGTACCTACAACTTCATAATACTTTATAGTTTATGATTGAAAACATAGAAGAACTTTACAATGTAATTATTTTTAACAAATGTCAATTTTATTTTGGCATTTAATAGCTATCCAATCTAATACCAACCTGCTGTATGAAGTATTAACTAATTTTACAAAGAAAAATAAGAACCAGTTGTTAAATAAACTGATTTTTTAATTTCAATTTTTCTATTCTAGACCAAAACAGATTACCAAAACTCAAAAGGAATAATAGGTAAATCAAAGTAAAAATATAGTTTGTATAAAAACATAATTTTATAATTTGTAATTGTTAATATCTTACTATAAATACACTATAAACCAAAAGCTTATATTTCCTAAGATGATACTAATTTAGATATTTTTTTCTTGGTTTTGTTTAATTTTTTAGCTTCCTGATTTTTTGTATAACTATACTGTCTCATCCTCATTGTTATATACATAATAAAAATGTCTGTTATGATTTCCGTCTTATGTAGATTACATGGAAAAGTTATGGTAATTTTCTCTGCCTGAAAGAACTCTTCATATGTATCATCAAAAGGACTTGAAGATTCAGCATGTTTCATGAAGCATAATTCTAATTAGGTACTCCAAAAGTTTGAATAAATAGTGATTTGGATGTGTTAAAAATCCCGAAACGACGTCCGAACAGCCGAGCAGCCGTCACCAACTACCGGGTATAACCGTGAGTGTTTTCTACCAATTATATAGTTTGTGCATTTGGAATCCTGATAACCAGGATTAACGCCTGTGCAACACAGCTATATAATTGAATCTATGTTCTATATGTGATTTGTGTATACCTATGGAATCCTATTAAATAGGGTTAACGCCGTTACACAGATTTAACTAACTATAATTTATATTATAGCTCGAAGAGCACATAAATTGATTCAACAAAAAAGAAAATATTGTATAACTTTAATAAATAATTTTATTGTTGCTAAAAAAAAATATAAAGTACGTTAATTACAAAACTAAACCTACGTGTTGTTATTGTAATATCGTTACATACAGAAGATACTAAAAGATTGAACAAAAAATTTAACACTAACTATATCTTATTATAACATAATTATTCTATTCTATTTTTTTTATTATTATTTTTTTTGTTTTGAAATTATGTTTATTTGTTAATAATTTTTATAATTTTTTATTGAGTTGTTATACTTGCTTGCTAAACACCATACGATCATAATAATAATAATACAAAAATATATATGTGTTAACTATTATGAAGAAAAAGTGGCCCGATGTTGAAAAAAAAATTGGTCTACTTGAATTTGGACAACTCTATTAAGAAAAAACTCTAATGGTGCAAATTAACCAAATTCCTCCAGTCTTTTGTTTGGCACAAAGTCACTTTTTCATCGACTGCATGGAGCCCCTTAATTCAAATTGTGATGCGTTAAGGGGCCTCGTGACTACTAGATTCTAAGGAGCATTTTATTGACAACATTATATATAACCTTGAATAACATCCTATCTAGTGTTAGAATTTCACCTGGAATATGTCCATTGATGATGAAAGTACTTAAAGATAATGTTCAAAATCTCAAGCCATCAGAAAGGTAAAAAGCTAAATTGATTATAGATTTTATTTTATTTACTTCATTTATAATTATTTGTGTCAGAAATTGTTCAATTTTATTTGATGAGGTGTGTTTGTCAAGTGGATTGACTTATAATACAGTTTGTGAATGCAGGGCATAGTAAAAGTCAAAATAAAGCTGATCACGCGTTAGTCTTTATAGTACGAGGAGTAAAAAAGAAATTAAAATAGCCAATTATGTACACATTTTGTAAAGGACCCACAAATCAATATGAAATTGTTTGTCAATTGAAAAAAGTAATTTAATTTCAGTTATATGATATTTATAATTGATTACTGATTATTATTTTTTATTTTTTTTGAAAATATGTGATTGAGGCTATTCATTTGACAGGCCTTCGTGTTGTGTTGCCTATTCGTGACCAGGGAATAACACATTTTGGTACAATAATTTTTTGAACAGTGAAACTCGACTTTATCATGTAAAAACAACTCGGAATATCATGGTGAATTTTATGAGGTTGAGTTAAAGATTAACAAAAGTTGAAATTGGTTTATATATATCGTGTCCCACACTTAATGAAATGTATCAGAAATAATTTACTAACCAAAAGTTTTGTTATACAATTGATGACAACACAAAATATGCAAAATGGTCACATCTCGAAGATCTATACAACATGGATAATTGCAAAAATGAAGGTCAAATACGCTACACAAGTTTTTTCGCAACGAATTTCTTCTACTATGAATGTAAGTTTTTAAAATACAATAAAATGTGAATTAATGAATAATAACAAAAAATTTTTCAGCTTTAAATATCATTGGTTCAATGCCTTTATATGCCTTTTTTTGATAAACTTTTCAATTCACTAAATGGAAGTTTTGACCAAGTAACTGATGGAAAAATATACTGAAAATGTTCTGCTGTCAAAAAAAATCTATTCATCTGCTACGTACGGACCCCTCTACTCCGCCCCTACACATAGTCATACTACACAGCATCGGATGTACGATGGTAACACGTAAATAGTTAGGTGATGTCACCCAGTGGCGCCGAGTACGCACTTAAGGTGGTGCATTTGAACCACCTAAAATTATGGGTGGGTGGGTGGGTGGGTTGGGTTGGGTGGGTCTTGGGTAATGGGTTAGTAAAAATATTGAACCAAGATAGTTAATTCTTTTACTATACTAAGTATAAAGTATTAAAGTAGGTACTAGGTACTAGGTACTTTAACTACTAAAGCGTTAAGCAGTTACCAAGTTACAACACATTACCTATTTACCTATAACCTCAGTGGCGTCATTTCAGTTTTTATTAAACTAGGGCAATTTTTCACTACTTTTCCGATTCAACATTTTTTTTCACTCAGATTCTCATAGAATAGTGCCATAGTGGTAAACTGGTGGTGGGGGGCGTGTGGTAAATGTGCTGACTTAAGGTTGATATAAATACTAGACTTGGGCATTGGGGCAAATGCCCCAGTTACCCTCCCCCAAATGACGCCACTGTATAACCTAGGTATTGCATTATTATAGTATTATTATTATTATAACACTAGCTATTACATCATTATTATTCACTACCATAATGACATAATATATTAATATGTCCATAATTTATATTAGTACTTAGTAGCCTGTGTCGGTGTGTCACTCAGTCGGCAGTCGCTGTCTAAATGATTTTTTATGAAAGTGTAACTTTTGTGTTATATAATATATTACTATTATTATTCATTTATGTAAATATGTAACATTATACGGGTTTCCACTTACGTATAGTTATGTTAAAATATTAAAATATGTGGCCAAAATATTGACTGGACTCTATTAGTCTCTATATAGTCTGATAAGTCAATACTTCATAGTTTAATTGAACATTATGTAGGTATTGTGGGATTATTCATTGACTATCGTTGGTTAAAAATCGAAATCGGGTAAAAATCTAAAATTATCTTCAAATCCAATAATACCGTTCAGTCGCACCACCATGTTATTAGCACTAATATAAAAATGACAAGATATTTTTAGACTGTGATAAAACTAATAAATGCATAATAATAATATTATTATTGTGGTTATTCATATCATTATGCAATATGCGGGCTACGGCTTACGACCTACGACTATTCATAAATCGAAAATTTATACCAACACGGATTGCAGTGTACATTGTTATTTGTTCATATTTTGTACAGTTGGTAATTCCTTATTTTCTCATTTGTGTAAAATAATTCTAAATTATTGTAATTTATAGGTTTGTCATACTTCCGGATTACAGAGCATTTTCCCGACATTATACATGGCTCTTCAAATCGCATGTACACTGCCTGTGTCTAGCACAACACCAGAGCGGTGTCTAAATTAAAAATTGTTAAAAACCGAATGAGGACAACAATTAGTCAGGACCGCTTAGAGCAATTAATGATTATTTCTTGCGAATCTGATATTGATATAGATCATAATCAAGTTGTAGATGAGCTTGCCAGTACTACATCTGTATTATTAAAACATCTAACCTAATGTTTGGTATTTTGGTAAACTGAAATAATAATTTTTTATTTTATGAATAAAAATCTCAATATGTTTTCATATTTATGTACCTATTAAGTTTTATACTTATATAATAAATAATAAATAATAGATTGATAAGAAGTAAAATACATTTTAAATCCTATAATTGTATGCAAATAATATGGTATCAAAATGTTTGTAAATACTAAACAGTAAGGTTTATTGAATTAGATAAATTTATTGAATTTAAAAAATACAGTTGTTTGACAATGAAAGTTGATGTGATTCGCGAGCGAAGCAAGCGGTTTTGTGATGTTATGTTTTGTGGGTGGGTGGGTGGTCTTTGGGGAGAGTTGAACCACCCTTTTTTAATGAACTCGGCGCCACTGATGTCACCGCTGTACATAAAACCTTGGAGGAGCAATACTATAAACGTTAGCAACAGTCTCGGCGTCTGCCAACGGCCAGATGACAAAACTGAACCGTTAAGATATCGGTGAGAACTCCTCGGAGCATAGTAAATTCCACGAATTAGATATTGGCACTGTGACAAGACGGCCGCGGGTAAACTTGGTAATTTTACGACACCCCGCACCGACCAAAGGCACATCTTGTAGAAGGCCCTCTGGACTGTGAGAACCAACGACGCAGTCCACCAGGGATCTACTAAGAGAGGGGATAGGACTACATAGGAGCCCTGGGAGCGTCCCAGTATTCAGACGTGATGTAGCCACCGTACGTTCACACTCTTGTACCTCTTCATTTTTAATTATCACATTTTTGTATTACGACTTAGATTATTTTCGTTGACGACGTATTACGGAACTTAGAGAATATTCGAGCAATCGCTTATTTTCTAAGACACTGGTTTTTCTTCGTTAATTCAAATAATCTAATAGTATTTTAAATTCAACTTGGCTTATATTTTTGCAATTTTAAATAAATAATACATCAATCCACAAATTGTTGATCATTTGACGCATCTACCATCATCCTAGATGAACCACCTAGTGATTTTATTGGCATTTTAACTGAATGTTTATTGTTAATATCACAAGGTAATAAGAATAAAATAAACTATAGATTTTAATTTTTAATAAATGCTGATTCAGAAAGTAGAAAGTGTATGATTAAAAAATATATTTATTATTACCTACATAATAATATGTAAATTTTAGAAATTCTATTTTTATTTATTAATAAAAATGTTTTGTGTAGTACATTATACATAGTTACATCCGCCGTAGTTATAAAAGCTTCAAATGTTGCACTCATCTGCTTCCATCATCTCCAACAATACTACATTCAATTATGACGACGTTGTAACTACGGGATTTTTCTCTTGATTCCAACTCTAATGAATTACTGTTTTTCTTCTTTTGATTCTGGAGTTGACACACTATGTTCCTGAATTCTTTCATCAGGTTCCGTTGACGCAATAGGTATATGTGTTTCTACTATAGAGTCCAACGCTGCTGAATTGGGTTCCTGTATAGGTGTAATAGAGTCAGTTAATGCGCCACTTAATTCTGCTGCATTTTCTCCAGGTTCTGGCGTTTCGATAGATTCCTGTATTTCTGCGATAGCATTTTGCGCTCCTACACTGGGTTCTGTTGATGATAAAGTAGGTTTTGATACTGGTACACTGATACTGGTTACTTCTGTTGCTGTAGTAGGTTCAGTCTCTGCACTAGGCTCTGACACTACATTTGGTTCCAGTATTGTTACATTAGGTTCCGTTAATACTTGACTAGTTTTAGTCACTTCAATAGGTTCTAGTGTTTCTGCAATAGAGTTTGACGCTGCTGCATTTGGCTCGTGTGCTACAGGGTCCATAGCTGGTGCCGTCTCTTGAATGGGTTGTGACATTGAAATACTAGGATTTAGCGCTTCTGCACTGGATTGCTCAAGTTTGATGGGTAATATCGTTTCGTTTTTTAGCCATGATGTTTGTGAATGATTTTTTGTTGCTTCGGTGTACTGCCAGTAGCAATGCAGCATCGTCATGTACATTAGCTCGTACACGATAGCTATATTAAACTCATAATTTAGTTGTTAATAGAACTCAGTAATAGCTATATTAAACTAATAATTTAGTTGTTAATAAAACTCAGTAAGCCAATAATACTCGTATACGCGTAGGTATATATTTAAAGTTGGCAAAAAATTATATTTTAGAACCAACTTAATTTGAGCTAATTATTAATTATATATTATATAGGTGTCTATATACTTACCAAGAAAATGTATTATAAATTGAAAATATCTGACTGAAGTCCAACTTGAACTAACAACATATATAAAAGCATATAAGGATTATGAATAATGTAAGTATAATTTTAAACCAATAATAGGAACAACAATAATAATACAAATCAAATTAACTTACTTAGAGCTGCGGAAAATAAGATGAAGCAAGTCCAAAACGCATCCGATTCCCGTTATGCTTAATGAGTTATGGATATGATTGGTTATTCCCTAAGGAAAATTATAAAATAGGTAATGATTAGTTTAAAATCAACGTTATATTGTATTGGTTGCTATTAACTGTACTCAACAAAAATACTACGTGTAAAAAACCTCATTAAAAAAAAAAAAAACTCACGTAAGAAAAGTTTTGATATTAAAAAGGGGCTAAGTAATTTCTTCAATTCATTCTTATAGAAATTGTTTGTATTTGACGAGGTGCGATAATTTAATACAAATAAATTAACTTAGCTTAGCGGTTTCTAATATATACAACTACAACTAAACGTATAATGCTGACATAAATATTTACATCCCCATTTTATATTTATACTAGCTGTATAAATATACACCCAACGTTGTCCGTGCAAAGATTAATCTCTATATAGAAACGCGCCTCATTATGTACCTTTGAACGATTTAAAGGAGCTTATAAACAACCAAAAACTATAATATTATTAGACTGACGTACGATGCACATACACATGCACATTGTACTTATTCAAGCAGCCCAATCTTCTTTTGGGCTATAAAATGTAGATAATTAAAAACGCAATTGGCTGCACTCAGTACACATGCACTTAATGTTGAAAAGAGACAATGTTATCAGTCAAATTGTTGTGGGAAAAAAGAGGTCCAACCAGTATTATTTTCTGCAGCAGACTCTTATAGTATAGATAATATTACTATAGCACTATTAAGTAAGTATACAATCGTGTCCGCCAAGCTAAGTTAATTTATGTTCATTCAATTATTGCACTTCATAAAATACAAACAATTTCTATATTAATGAATTTAATTAATTACTTGGCCCCTTTTTGATATCAGAACTTTTCTAACTTGAAATTTTTTTTCTAAGCTAGGTTTTTTCCACGTAATGTTTTTTTGAGATATCACTAATTTTTTTATTAAAATTTTGGATATAGTTATCTTGTTTTTAGATTCTGAGCGGAGTGAGGAAGCTATTGTTTTCACAATGGTGTTTATTTATTTATTTATTTTTTTTATATACTGTACACAAAATTTCTTCCAGAAGGAGTGCTTCGATTTCAACATATAGTACCTTATCTTTTAGCAAACTGAATCAAGATGGTACTTTAGAGAGGTCATTTTTCGAATTTCTCAATAGTTATTTGATGCCACAGGAAAAACCACTGAAAAATTACGAAAAAACACTAAAAATGGGATTTTAATTTCCAACGCTTTGTTTATCACCATCGAAACGAATAAAAAATTATAATATTTTAATACTAATTCAGCTTACATGATAAAATAAATAATAACAATATAAAATATCCACTGACAAACCGTCTCCGCTCAGAATCAATTTTCTTATACAATGATATTATATCATAGAATTCGAGTCTAATACAATTATTATACAATTATACAATTACCCACTTGTAATCTACTGTACGGCAGAGCGACATCCACTTACCTGTTTATTATTTTTTTAAATATAACTATACTAATAATATAAAAAATCAAAATCAAATATTTTAATTATTTTATGGTTTTTTTAATTTTTTAGATTCTGAGTGGAACGATGAATGTATTGATTTTACAATGATGTGTGTTTTTTTATTTTTTTTGTGTCTGTGTACACGATAAGTTGTCGAAATAATGCTACGATTTTCAACTTCAGTATCTTGTTGGATCAGAAAGTGAATATCGTTGGTGCATTGGGGAGGTCAAAATTTAAATTTCCCAGTAGTATTCAAAAGCGCCGGGAAAAACAAAAGAAAAATTAAGGAAAAACGGGAATTTTTACGCAAAATCGATTTTTCACAAAATTGAATTTGGTTTTTGGTGTAACTTTAGATACATGAAATTTTGACTGAATGTTTATATTAGCATTTTCTATACACCATAACATTTTCAAAATATTTTGATTTATTTTGAGCTCTTTACGGACATTTTCATTTTCCATTTTTTTTTAGTTTTTTTTCTAAAAATATCAATTAAATTTTATTTGTTGGATAAAAAAGCTTGAAAATTTAATAGAACGCTCCTAGTATATTGTTTCAAAGGCAGATGAAAAATATTAAAAATCGTTAGTCACAGTTTTTTTTTGTAAGCATTTAAAGTTCAAAAAATGACAAAATATGGGAAAAATCACGAAAATTTGCAAATTATTTCGAGTTAGTAATTCATAAAATTTTTTCTTTTTAA
>NW_021770374.1:1456285-1461768 GCF_005508785.2 Acyrthosiphon pisum | reverse complement strand
TATAAGTACCTAATAGATATTATGATATGATTAATTTGGAATTTATTATAGGTACCTATATAGGTCAATTTTTTTTTAATATCATAGATAAGTATATTTATGTCTAATACATAGACTGATATACCGTCTCCGCTCAGAATCGTTTTTCTTATACAGTGATATTATATTATTGAATTCAAATTTAATACTGTCCATTATACAGTGACCCACTTCTAACCTACTGTACAGCAGAGCGACATCCACTTACCCACCTTTTTTTTTTTTGAATTGGTTGAAAAAAACAAGGTAATACATAAATATCAATAACATATATACATATACATACATATAAACCACTTTATTAAATAAGACATAAATTTGATTTCTCACCACGGAGTTACCAATAATTTGACACAGTTTATTTATTCATATTATTATAAGTACTAGCACTGTTTGAATTATATTATTATTATTATTATTATAATTATATAGTATTCATAATCCATGGTACTAGATATATTAATATAGAGATAAAAATAATATAGTGACGCACGGATATCAATGCAGAACTTTAATGCTGTTTGCGACAGAGATAAAATAAATGTATAGATGTACGCAAGAGTCGGCCGGCGTTACCCCCACTACCAAGAGTTGCTTAACTAGCGATTTCAACCAACATGCGACGGAAATAGGCAAAAGCTGATATTATCATAGTCCGGTTCATGATATAAACAACATGGTATGATCGCAAAAGTCCAGATTTTGTCCAAATCCACGCAATACGTCACTTGCTTACCCGTATAATATTCATATTATCATTAAATTATTATTACTATACATCTATGCACTACTCTACGTCACGTGCTTACCGAAGCATCTGACCGTCAAAAACCTTGTTTTTATATCATGGTCCGGTCGAAAGGGGAAATATGGGCGGATCGTGGCGCGTATATACAACGTATATGCATTGTTCAATAAAATTGTTGAAAAAAATAGCGTTTCGATAAATAACTATAAAAGTATTATCCACATAGCATACTGATCAACACGTGTAAATACCAATTCAACCAGTTCATTAGTTTAGACTACAGAGATGTCGGACCATTATTCGCAAAATTATACAGGTTAAATTCAAGTTTGCCGTTTCCCGTAATATTATACCACCGTCGTATCACGAGCTCTTTATTGTACTTAACTCCACGCCGCAACCGCGGCGCGTGATGGTTTAGGTAATCGGTAAACGTAAGGTATTAACTACTAATTAACACCAGGTATATTATCACAGCTTTACCATTATTTAAATATCGATTTTTCTGCGAATTACTTAAGACGAGCCAATACACAAATATTGGTAAAAATATGTTAGTTAGAATTTTGACCCTTTAAGATCCACTCTATTCATGCCTACATTAAACCTTATAAATGTATTTCACATAAAACGAAATACAATAAATTACCATTAATATTGTTCCGATAGCGTAACTGGCTCCAATGTAGTGAATTCGATTCATCATGTTCATAAACGTCATCACCTAGTATAACGTTAGGTAGATAAGGTAATACACAATACGTGGGAGTTTCCCGAGTGTGTCCCGAAATGACCCTTTTTTAATATTCCTAGTGCGTCCATAAAAGGTATCATCCGAGTGCGTCCCAAGAAAAAAAGGTCATATTTTTTACATAAATCAAATGCGTCCAGTTCATTTATAATTACCCAGGATGCACCACGAGGAGGTGAACTGGCTTACACCCCAAAAATATTATTTTTATTATTATTATTATTATTTTAGATTCTGAGTGGAAAGATGAATGCATTGATTTTAAAATGATGAGTGTTTTTTTTTTGTGTCTGTCATCACCTTTTAGGACAGTGAAAGTGCTTGGATTTTCTTCAACAGTACCTTTTCTGATAGGAAAGTGAATCTAGTTGGTACTTTGGGGGGTCAAAAGTAAAAATTTTCCTAGTATATTTCAAAAGCACCGTGAAAAACAAAAGAAAAATTAAGGAAAAACGTAATAATAGGCATGTCTAATATCTAGACTGACAAACCGTCTCCGCTCAGAATCGTTTTTCTTATACAGTGATATTATATCATTGAATTCAAATTTAATACTATCCATTATACAGTGACCCACTTGTAACCTACTGTACAGCAGAGCGACATCCACTTACTCACCTTTATTATTATTATTATTATTATTTGTATGATTATTATTATTAGCTTACACCGTTAAGTTTAGGTGAGCGTACAATTTATTAACACGTTTTTTGTTAATATTATATATTTATATAGGCTGGTGTTTAAATGCCATTCTTTTGACAAAATCAAATCTTGATATTTCATTATTATTAAATTGTTTTATATTGTCTTCGATGTATAATATTTTCTTGTACGTACTTTGTTTTGGTTTTTTTGTTGTTTGTGTGGCCGTTCGGATTGATACTTTAGTATCGATTTGAATTGTTTTTAATATTTCCAAAAATGTATATAGGTATGTCTGGGTGATGTGTATAAAATAACGAGTTGTATTTAGAATGAAAGGTTTCACAAGCATTTGTTGTCCTCCTTTCAGAACTACTATTCATTTCGGCCCACATGGAAATAGGAAATTTTGCTCCAGAATCTATATTATTTTCTATAATATAATCCATAAATTCGTTAAGTTTTTGATGTTTTGGCATTATAGATATAAAATCTTCAATAATACAGTTTTCTACATCTACTTGATTTAATAATGGTAAACTAAATATATTTTTCAAAAATATACCTATTTCTGTTTGGTCTCGATAATCTTTACTCAGCCCCAAATTTTGAATGTGACGCCACCATGCTTACCCCAAATGGAAACTACATCCTTTAATAATTATAGTTGGCCAAACTTTTAATGCGCCAAGATGAATAGATAATTTAAAATCCGCAAATATATATTCGGCAGAACAACATAAATTTAATTTACAACATTCAGTTTTTAATATATAAAAACATTTTGCATATGATTCACATTCTTTATTATTGAGTAAAAAATACACTAAAGGTATGTAATGACCATGTATTGTAAATAATTGTAAACAAAATTTAGTACAATACTTAATAGTACCATCTATATATATAGTCTTAACAGTACTTAAAGTATTTACATTTTTTTCACATGGAAAACATAGCTATATTTAGATAACTGTCATTTACCATGAGAAATTGTTCGTCGTCATAAGTTTTGATTTCTAACGAATCCAATACTTCATGTACATTTTTAATATTATATGGTCTTGCTTATATCGTCTTGCCAAATATATACTTTTGCGAAAGCAATTCATATCGGTTTTATTTAATGTATCTGTGTTAATTTTCTGAAGTTCATGATGTATTAATTTAAGTGACCGTTCACAAATCTCATCCTGTGCTTTTCTTTTTAATGAATTACGAATAACTTGTCTAACCATAATGTCATGTATGTCTTTTTCATGGTTAATATGATCTAATTTATTCTCTATAACAGTATCTCCACTTTCATCGGTTTTCAAATATGCTTTACACTTTTTGTTTGTACAATTCCATCGTCTTACATTATTATTTAATATTTTATGAAATTTTAATTTATACCCGTCAATAATTTTTATTTCCTTATCGTGTTGACTTAGCATGTTTTCGGGCAATGACATTTTGGAAATTTGCAAATTGACAATTTGTGTTATATAATATTACGGCACTACACTTCGCACACAATTTCACTATAGCACTTATTAACCATAACTGAGTAAGTTTTAACTTGTAATCGTGCAAAATTATTATCGGAGCTAAAATTAATTTCCCACCGTTTCCAGTGTTAAAATATCTTAAATAGCTACCTATAGCAGCTGTGGACCGAGGGCGCGTTCGGGCTGTTCATTATAATTTGTCGATAAGACGGCGGATGCACTCGGGCTATGAAAAAGGTAAAAATTAAAAACGTGACGCACTCGGGATATCCCCCAATACGTGTGTGTGTGGGATTCACCGACGGCATAAGGAACTCGACCATAATATATTACATATTAAGATAATATAATGCAAGACAACGATATATTATATACTTACCATACAAGCAACTGTTAGAAAGAGTATATATTTTTGGATAAATGCATTTTTAACTGAAAACTGAATCTTGACCATAATAATTGTTATAAAATAAAAGTATTAAAAAAATTTGTTTACACACAATTTAAATATTAACAGTTATGGTTAATATATAAATATTTCGATAACTATAGTAATTCAAGCCTATTATTATATTTTTTTTATTTTTTTTTTAAGTCATTGGAATGAAAATTACAGTTTGTAACTTCATTATATTTATTAAAATTTATTTACTTAAAGCATATTAATTATATCATAAAAATATCTACTGAAATCTTTATCCTGTTTTTAATATTAATTGTGTTATTATAATTGTTATAATTGTGTATATTAAAATGTGTTTCATAAGTCTCAGATATATTTTTTAGTATTATAAGTACCTTGTGAGAATCCAGAGCTTTTTAGGGCTCCGTAAACCACCCACGATGTAAGGGGAAAACTTACACAGTGACATATGAGCCGCACCGCGTGATGACCCGAGGGCCAAGTCGGTGGAGCTCATAGGCTTTTTTACACGCAACGACAATTGAATGCCGAGGATTTATGAGGGGAAATAAAATATAATATTTAAAAAATAATAATTTCGGGCTATTAACAAAATATATTAAAATGGGTATTACAGTATGAGGTTGAACTTAAACATTACAAATAATAATAATATGACAATCATAAAAGAATATAATAATTTTGGCGCACGGTAAATGCAAAATAATATAATATGGTGGCACATGGCAATTACAAAATAATATCAGAGTTTCAATAATCTGAATGGGGAGCCAGAACATGGCAATAATATAATATAATAATTTGTCGCATGCTTTCCCGGCCCACGGGAGGCGACACACCATATCACTCATGGTGTGTCCTCACAGGGTTACCGGGAAAGCGTGCCGGGCTCGTTCAAGCCAAAAACAGGGGAAATTATTGTGAGGGACCCGTCTTGCGACGCTCCTCTGGCGCACAGGTTATCGAACGTGAATTACACGTAACCTGTGGGCCTACGTGCTTGTAAAGGGGGGGGGGGCAGGGGGAAATAACATATAATACGACTTTTGACGTGGCTGCATGGTTGTTGTGGCTGGAGCAATTGTTGGCCGCCGTGAACCAGGCAGGTGTAGAGCATAGACAAGAATTGTAGAGCCGTGAGAAAAGAATGAATCGTGTTGAGCGGAGACCCGGCGACAGCGGTGGTCTGTTGCCGGCGGCGCCGCGGCGGAGCTTTTTGTTGTTGGTGGGGCAGGTCAGTGTCGTCTTATTGCGGGATTGTTACAATATTTTCATGGAGATTTCAGCGTTGTCCGCTGGTGCGGTGCCGCCGGACGCGACGAAAGCGCTGGAGGTGACGGGCAGCGGGCAACCGCGGCACGTCGGCGACGACACTGCATGATG
>NW_021770374.1:1441235-1455926 GCF_005508785.2 Acyrthosiphon pisum | reverse complement strand
ATATTAATGCAAAAAATGCTGTGACGTTACAACCTATATCATATAGAAGTCCATAGAAATACCATTTTTTTTTATATTAATAAAATAGACAACTTAAAATATCTACATGATACATAAATCGAGATCTTTTTTTGAAAATATTATAATGATATATTTTACAGAATATCTTTTTAACATATAATGCTGATATTTAATGGTGATATCATAAAAATGTAATTTTCTTTTTATTTTGAGTCTATTTTAAATTGCATATTTTAGCATTCTTTGGAAATTACAATAATATAGGTAATGTTATAATAATATTATTCTATACTCCGGCCCACTAGAGAGTATATTACCGTTTTGCGCATGCAGACTGACGATGGAAGTTATCTAGTTTTTATTCTAGTTTTTATATGCTAGAGCGTTTATTTAATTTAAAAAATGCCGTTTTAATTTTCACATCTGAGTCTCCATCAAGTCTGCCAACATTTAATGCAAATGATTGGACTTTAATAGAGCCATTATTGAATTTATTAAGACCATTTGAAGAGCTCACCAAACGCATAAGTTCTAATAAATCAATAATAAGTGAAGTTATCCCTGATGTTATTTCATTATATTCATTTTTAAATCACCCTAGAAGTGTTAATTTTGGAGTTGGGACTACAAGAGATGTGATGCTGAGTAGACTCCATAAGCAATTTGAAAATGTAATAAAAAATGAGAACCTTATTCTAGCGACATTTTTTGACCCAAGATTTAAGCTATTGTTTTTTAAACCAGAAAAAAGACCAGCAGTGAAGAAAATAATTTGAAGTACTATTTCAAACTTCAACAATTTTAGTTTAACAGTCATACCTGATAATGTTCCTATTGATATTTCTTCAACAACAAATAGCAACAATAAAATGGTTGTAAAATCATTATGGTACTTTGATATAGCAACAACAGCACCATCGAATAATTTTATCCTACGGTGTCCAACAATTTTACCGATTTAGATGACTATACTAATTTCAACAAAGATTTAGAAGCTGAATATGAAAACTACTGCAGAATAGAGTCCATTTCCATTGATGGTGATCTTTTAGCTTGGTGGAGTAGTCAAAATGACAAATATCCATATATTGGAAACAGGCGGCTACTCAAAAAATATTTGTCTGCTCCTGCATCAAGTGTTTATTCAGAAAGGTCATTTTTAGAAGCCGGGTTAGTTTATGAAGCTAAACGAAGTATACTTCATCCTGAGAAGGCAGAGCAAATTTTATTCTTACGTCATAACATGAACAAATTTTAAAAATCTACCCTGAGCACCTCTAATTTCCACTACATCCTGTCATCAATTCTAGGCGATCATATAACCATATAACTGAGAGAAAAACAACTCAAAGTAGTGAAAGAGCCCCGATGAGACCTTGTAAACATTGTACTACTTTATTTCTTTTCTTGCTCATTCTATATCGTACCCCTGACATCTCTCTCTAAGTGCTGTCCATTTTTGTCTATGACTACAATGCACTATCTATACACTTGATTTAATGGGGACTTTAATATAAAATATATTATACTCATATTGAATCTAATACAATAATACAAATATAGTAAATAATATTATGCAAATAAAGATAAAAGGGAAAATAACACTGAATGGCAGTGCCAAATATGGTTCATCAATGGTATATTCAACCAATATTCTATCTACACATAAATAAGTCACACACAAATAAAGATCATACCCAATATGATATTACTAATATAATGCAATTATATTTATGCTTACATAACATTTATAGGTACTTATACAAGTTTGTTATTCATATTGCTTTGTTCTTGTTTAAGGTATTATTGGTTTTTTGTTTGGATATTTTCATTTTCTTTTTTTTAGATTAATTTTTTATAGGCTAGTTCATTTTTAATAATTTATAAGCATTCACTAATGTATTTAACAAAATGTTGATTGTATTATAATTGAAAGGGTCAATGGATAAAGGTGTTAACTGACATTTTTTCAAAAATGCATTTTATTGCATGAATAAAGGTGTTATAATGTTATAAACATTATATCAAAATTTGACAAGGTTTTATTTAGTAGTTACTGAAATAAAAAATTGATAAGGGTGTTATAAGAAGAATTAATCATTATACTCCGTACCACGAGAGAACGCATACGGGCCGTATGGATGGCAAAAAATATATCGATATTTCTTGTAAAAATATCGATATTTTAGTTTCGATATATTTGTGATATCGATAATTATTGACGGATATCGATATTTTTACTACCATGAATTTTTTCCATGAACGTATTTGCGTTTCTTCTTAAATAATTTTTCTGAATGGATGTTTTTTGTGGACATTATATTATATTATACTATGGCATATATTATGCTAAGATGTTAAGTAAAAACATTTAAAAATTGGTAATTTATTCAATAAAATTGAGTAAGAAAAAATTAATTCCGTTGTGATTGATGTAGCCTCACAGACTACAACACTATCCAGTGTATAAACATGACCCGAAATCAAGAGGGACAGGGAATACTACGCACTGATAGTAATAAGTATGGAAAGCCTTTATATAGTTATCATTTAACCAGTAACCACGCCGGCACAAGTGAGAGCGAGAGTAGGTCAAAACACGCTATCTAGTAATTAAAAAAAAACTCAAAATTCAAAATCCAAAAAACGCGATATATCGATATTTTCTGATCCGATATATCGGTGTATCGATTTATCGATAACCGATATATCGAGGTCTGGAAAATTTTTGCCATCCCTTCATACGGCTCGCGCATCCGAATGATTGCGCTCCGTCGTTTCGAGGGCACATTTCCCCCACCGTATCACAAGAGAACGCATACGGCAATACGTAACATTCCCACTTCACACGAGCTTATACAGCGGCTCAAGTGATTAATATATTACGTGCTTGTATAATCACGGATTCACGCGTATTAGTTGATGTATCACTTAATATTATTTAATATTGTTATAAGATCAATAAACCAATTTTTTTTTGGTTATATAATCATATTACATTTATTATATTTTTTTCATAAGTCATTAAATTAAAAATACAAATAATACAGTCATACAAAAAATCATAAATTAAAAATGTACTAAATCTTACGATTGATTTAAAAACAATATGTACAAAAAATAAAAATACAAATAATACACTAATATTAAAAAACCATAGTCATATTTAAAAATAATATACAAACATTTATTGGTAAATAATTTAATCAGAATCGAAGTCTGAACTTGTGTCACCTGTGATTGTTAAGACGTGGAATTCTTGTTCATCAAAGAGTTCATCAGATAAGACATCGATTTGCCAAAATTTGTCTTCCTCTTTTGTCACATGAGTAATAAAGTTTTTCCACATGTCTGGTGTAACCCGTTCCACGCCTTCTTCCAATAGTTTACGAACATCTTGCAATTTATATGTTGTATTATTCATGCGAACATAATTTTTTTACTGATGACCACACGAGTTCTATAGGGTTTAATTCGCAGTGATAAGGGGGAAGACGTACAACAGTTTTGTTAGCAGCCTTTGCTAATTCATCAATCACATATTGTTCATATTGAGGCTTTAAAACTTGAGCTCTTTCCAATAATTGGGATTTAATCTTTATATGATCGACTACCTCACCTTTATTTTCCAGCCAGTTGATAATATCTGCTTTTTTCCAAGATATAACGGGGCATGGGTCCTTCTTTACCGAATGATCAGACGCATTGTCCATGACGATCACGGCATTTTCGTTCAATAACGGCAAAATTTTGTTGAACCACTCATAAAAATTATCACCGTTCATTTCGTCATGGTAATCTTGGGTATTTTTTTTCGATTCGAAACAAAATAGACCTCAAGGAACAAACCCGTCAGATGACCCGATGTGCACAACAATGAGCCGCTTGCCCTTACCAGATGGTTCCTTTTGTCCAGTTGTAAGACCTCTGAGAAATGCGTCCCTTGTCGATTTCACTGTAATATCCACCCATGATTTCGATGTAGTTTCACCTGCATTTACCCATGTTTCATCAAGGTAATATATTTGTCTACCTAACTGACGATAATTCTTTATAGTTTCCAAATAGTTTCGGCGCCAACACACAATATCATTCCGTTCGATTAATACACTATTACGAGACTTACGGACATACTCGAAATTCAGATGTTTCAAAACTCTGTGCAAAGAAATTTTTGAGAAACTTGGCAAACTGTCATCTTCATTGACTGCTGTTAATATTTTATTCAACGTCGGAATTTGATGGTTGTGCCAAAATTGATGAACTTTTTGCCTGATGGCATTTTGGTCAAACTCGTCTACTTTATCGGTTACTTTTGGTCTGATTTTGGTCTTGTTTGGTGATGTTACAGTCTTTTTGTTGCGATATTCCGACAGAGTAACGCTCACAGTCCGTTGTCCGATACCACTTTCTTCCGATATTTTTTTTATCATTTCCTTCGCAGTCAATTTTGGCACATCTCAAGTTGCTTGCAGTGCCATTTTGTTTTTGTACAAATTTACAATCATCCATTTTTGACCAGAACCAACAAACTAGAATTAAAAATAGTGGTTATTGTAGTATAATATAACACACTATAGTACATAAGTACAGTCCGAAATAATACAATTATAATAGTTAAAATAATTCTTACATTTCCACGAGCATTTTTTTTCATTGGTGAAATATTGCTGCTTTCTTGATCCATTTGAATAAAAAAAAAATAAGGTATACACCTGACAGTCAAAATAAAATGATATACGCACACGTAGTAACGCAAACACTGCCGCAAAAAAAATATAATACAATTTACGGCACAGTCAAACTAAAACAAGATTCACTCGGTAAAAAAAACTCAAAACAGTAGTGTACACGACGCGTGAATCAACAATTGTCAGCTGCTCAGCAACCATTCTGTATACCATGACCTAACCGAAAACCGACTATAGTTATAGTTCCGATAGCAACCGACTTATTCCGGCTGAGAAACTGTTTCGTAGAGGGGAAATGCGCGAAATAAACCAGTTTTCGTCGGCCGCCGTATGCGTTCTCTCGTGGTACGGAGTTTAGTTGTAGTGGATTAAAGTGGTAGTGTATGTTAACTTCTTAGAACAAAGTGTTATTGGATATTACCGCCTTTATCCATGCTGTTATTGAATTAAATTTCGGTGTTATTTGTATATGTATTTTTAGACACTATCTGCAAATATTCTACCAATTTCTTCGTGGATTATTTTTACTTTAATTATTGTTATTGGTTAATTTTATAATTATCCAATAATAATATTATTAACAATTTTTGTTTGTTTGATATTGATTATCGCGATCGGTTCGTACGTCGCGCGTCGCGGTCGTTTTGATTTATTTTAAATTGTTACATTAAAACTGTGGTTTTTTGTGTTTTATTTGGTTTGGATTAATTGATCCAATAAAATAGTTATCTTATTATGTTATGTTTTATTTACTCTACACATTATGAGTTCTCGAGCTAAATTCCTAGTGGATAAAGCACGTGAAATCCAAAATAAAACTCCATTAAGCCAAACTAGACCTAAGAACCAAATTAAAAATAATTTGGAAAAAAACCTTTTCAGTGACTCAGGTAAAACATATTTTGTTGTTATACTATTATTTATTGATAAATTTACACATATTAACACTAGGTATTGATAAAAATAATTTAATGTTACAAAGAAAATAATTAATAACTTCTAAAATTGTATTTTAAAGATTCTTTTCAAGAATATTCGAGTGATGATGATTACAACCCCAGTTCTGTACAAGCAATATCAGAAACTTCTCCGGGTACAATATATTTTATATTACATTTATTGTTTTATTAGTATGTTCTTACTACTACTTATTTTATTATATTTCAAGCATTTTTAAATCTTATCATAGGGTATAATGGGTATATTGAAAGTGCCAATATTATATTAGAAAGTCCAAAAGAGAATGCAAATGATAATAATTGTTTATCTACTTATGAGTAACTAGCCTCATCAAGGAAATTTTTGTTTAATGGATCAGATTTGAATACATTTAGGAAGTATAAAAAATAAAAAAAATAAACACTACACATTTTGTTATTAATTTCATTCCTGTTTTTTTTTTCAAAATGTTTTGTTTTAGATACTGATAATATACTTGAAAGGAATGAACGTCTATCTGTTGTAAGGCAGTTGATTTTTGATTTGAATAGTTCAGGTAAATTTTACAAGATTATTTTGTATGTTTTAGTATCTAAATAGTTTCTAAATAGTCTATTCTATATAACCCAATATTACTTTTATTTTTAGATACATTAATTAATAATGATGTATTAGAGATAGAGAGTTCACAAGCAAACAATGATACCACAAAATTAATTAATTTACTAGGTCCAGACAAAGAGCAGGGATTGATTTATGCAAATTCAAATTTGAATATTGAAGGTAAAAATTATAATATATGCTTATTATGTACTAATATGACTAATATTTTATTTTGATTATGAATATATGTTTGCATCTACGAATATATATTATATATTGCTTATTACATATATAATAATAATTTATTATTATTATCGTGGTTTTTAACATTCAGATATAAATGTCATACCTGAGACCCCACAAGCAAACGGAGACACTGATCAATTTATATTTTTTAAACAAAGACCAATAGTTACCATGACTGAAAATTAAAATTAAAATTATATATATGTAAAAATTATAATACATGATTTTTGCATACTAATATATTTTTATTTTAAATATGAATATTTTTGCTACCAATTCATACCTATTATGTATTTCTTATTAAACATACCTAATAATAATTTATTTTTTTAATATTAAGATGTAAATATCATCCCTGGGACTTCAAAAGCAAACAGAGACATAAGCCAATGTATATTTTATGAATTAAGACCAACTGCTACTGGTATGTATATATATTAAAAACATAATAAATTATGATAAATTAGTAATTTATTTTATTGTTTAGATAATATACAGCCTGAAGCTTTCAATAATGTTATTGATGAACCTATTAATGATGTATTACTAGAAAAAAAGGCAAGTAGAAAGAGAACACTTAATCAGAAAAATTGGAAAAGAAAAAAAGCAACTATTGAAAGGAAAACAGGCAAACAGTATACAACACAGAAAGGAGTGATTGTTCCAGCAAAGTGTGTTAATGAAGGTCAGCTGTGTATGTCAAAATGTCGCTTGAAGTGCACCAGTACAGTAAATTTGGAAAAAAGAAAGCTTCTATTGGAATCTTATTATAAGATGGATACAAATGTAAAAAATGCATATTTGTTTAAAAGTCTAAAAAAATTTGAGACAGTCCGGGTATCACAAAACGCAACAAGAGTAAGATCATGTAGTTTCAAATATTTTGTTAAAAATGAGATATCAGAAATACAAGTATGTAAACCAGCATTCTGTGAGATTTTACAAATTGGCCGTAAGAAAGTTGATATCATTCAACAGCGACATACAAAAGGTGCATCTCCACATGAAGATCTTCAAGGTAAACATTCTAATCGTCCCCATAAAATACAAGATCATGTCATAACATTTATTGTGGACCATATTAATTCATTTCCTGCTGACTCTTCCCATTATTCTAGAAATTATAACCCAAATAGAAAGTATTTATCTCCTACATTAAATATACATCAATTATTTTTACTATACATTGAAAAATGTGATGAAAAAACAAACCTCAATGTTACAAGGTAAAAGAAGGAACATATAGAAATATATTTTGCACAAAATTTAATCTTGGTTTTGGAAGTCCACAAAGTGATACTTGTAGCAAATGTGACTCTAGTGAAAGTGAAAATACGCTTAGTAAATAAAAAAAAAAATATCGATGGTGAAAAAGTATATTTTCGTGACAGTATTAAATGGATAAGAACAAGTAAATTTGGTAGCTATAAAGAGTCAGATGATGAAACTGTTCCATTTAAAGCAGTGCATATCCTTAAGGATAAAACAAACAATGCTAACTATACTTTAGAAAGATTGACTGACATTACTGGGAATATATCTAAAGAAAAACTAGACAACATAAGAACACAAGTACAATATGTTCCTGATGAGTTCAAGTGGTTTTATGAACAATATTTTCTATTATAAGCTTAATTTTATTATATTCTGTTTTTCTAAGTACAAGTATTATTCATAGTAATATTATAAAATATTGATTTGTTTAATATTTGATAAATTAACTAATTTTTTTTTTCATTGGTGTTTTAAGTTCTAAACATAAAAGTTATATAATATTTTTTTTTTGTACTAATAATGTATTTTATTAAAACTAAATCATAAAAACATTTCCTCCTTATAACTCATTTATTCACAGTACCTATTACATATTTATACCATTATTTTATGGATAAAGGTGTTAAATGACGTTTTTTAGTTACTTGGTGGAAGTACAATATCCAAGTTATAGTATGTTACAGAGGGCCCCCTAGACCCATATTAATACTCTTATAAGTAATTTCATATATTGAATATCAAAAAAGTTCCATGGCTTACAAATATTTAGTTACAAAAGTTGCGTTTGTGAACAATTTAAAAAATGTTAGTTAACACCTTTATCCATCGACCCCTTCAATTATTAACTAATTAAACAAAAACTTCTCACATTGGTGCAATGTAGTGTCTTAATGATAAATACATTTTATTCCATGGTGGATATTTAGTTGATTTTATTTTTATAGCAGAAGCTTATCCAAGGTGATTCTGTACTTGAGTTCCTAAATATATTGTCCACGGATTCGCGTACATTTCAATTTTGAAAGCTTCTCCACCCAATATCCACCTATGATTATACAATATTCCTATCTACTTGTTAATTCGTTTTTAATACACCTATAGCTTTACATTTTTCCTTTATGCAATCTAATTTACTGCGGCATAATTTGGACTTAGCTGATCATGTAATTATGGACAATTGTTATTTTTAGAATTGTTTTATTTTATTAATGATCACGGACTAAGATATAATGGACATGATTCGATCAGCTTATCACGGCCATTGCGGGAATCGCAATGTGTTCCTAGAGTGTACAGATACAAATAGTGAAATCAATCGATAGCCCCGAAAACTTCAAGAACAGTATTCTTATCAGCTAAGTGACAGCTTTTCGTGGCCGTCCTCCGACCCCCGCCGACCATGTCCTTTCAAGTCCATTATATCTTAGTCCGTGATTAATGATGGATTCATGTATTGATATTTATTATGTTTGTTACTATATATAGTTGGTTAATATTAGTGAAGGTGCTGTTGCTATATTTGTGCCAATAACATATGTCAAATGCTTCCTTTGTGAATTGGTCTCCGGCATCCTTAAAAACTCCACGCCATACTTTATTAGTTCTACCTACAGATCTTTCAAGTTATAATATAGACCAATGACTTAACAAACAGCTTCAGGGATATCTAGATATTGTAGAACGGTATGTCAACTTATCTATAATAGGTAGTAGAACCGGCCCTAAGCCCTCCCCCCCTCATACACGGTTAGTCTTGAATGACAATCAACATGAATTTGCATGATTGGTCATGAATCATGACTGACAATCCATTTGCGTGACTAATGAAATTCAAACATATATGAATTTTGAACGTCAAAAACGTTGATTGTCATTCAAGACTGACCGTATATGTCTATGAATGTGCAATAGGTATATCAGTATATCGAGTCGAAAAGTGTGGACGAGTCATGTCTGTTTTGTCTTGTACATTTTCTATCCTCGTGCTCTATAAAATAAAAATAATAATAAAAATATGCCTAATAAGTTAAATAATGAAGATTTTTGGCATGAGTTTAAACATTTATACCGCAGTTTACCAGTTACTTGGTAAACAAAAAGTAATATGTGCAAAGACAGAATTTTAAAACAAGAATGCTATATCAAATTAACAAAAACTAAAGGAAATTGATCCATCCGCTAAAAATAAAACTAAAAAAAAAACCTTGGCTAAAATGCAATTTACCACCCCATGCAAGTTTTTCGATTTTTTTTTTTTTTCTGTAACTTACTCATATTAACTATTTATGAACAATGGTGCAATCAGAATTTGTCGGTCAGACTTAGTTTCAAAGTTATGACCTTTGGAAGTTAGCAGTTTTGTGAATTTTAAGCATAAGCGCAACGTTACGTTTATTATGATGTTCACGATTTTTTTTTTTTTTTTTGAAACTTACGTTTATTAATGATTATTATTTATTTTAACACTTACGTTACTGTTGTTACTTACTCACGTTGGTCACGCATGGCACAATCAAGTTAATTTTGGATTTACAAATAGAACACACAAATACTTTTAATAATATAATGAGTTTATTAATACATATCTATAATATAATACAATATCCTTATGTATGTATCGTTCTCACTTAATTCGTTTAAATTGCTTCATAAAAGCCGGTTTTCAACTACTATTTCTGATGATAAATGGAATTTTGTTGCTTGTCCGGCATAGAAAAAAAAGACCTCCCAATTTGTTTCAAATTATATAAAAATTGCGAAAATCATAAAACCGGAAATGACCGTCTCGGCAACCAACAAAATTGCGGAAGAGTATGCAGCTCTAAGATGTTTGAAACCAGATGATAGGACGACATTACCTATAACTACAAGGACATTAGAATCTTTGATCCGTCTCTCGACTGCACATGCCAAAGCTAGGCTATCAAAGGCTGTGGAGTCGAGAGACGTTACAGCAGCAACAGAACTGATGAGGGCATCATATTTAAAAAAATATTAAACAAACCTATATGTATATGTATTTACTTTAATAAAAAAAATGTTCACTGTACAGGGTTTTTATTTTTTTTACATGCAAATGACGGGGAGAGTAGCTGGAGACGTGTGTTATCTAATGCAGACCTATATGTATTTACCAGACATATTATAAAGTATTTTTTTCAAATTGTTAAAATCTATGGTAAGTAATAACATAAGAAAGATAGTATAACAAGTATGTACCACCTGCCTACCTTTTATATATGGTTGTGGAGGGGATATTGTCTATATAACGAATTGACTACCCATATTAAGGGTCTTTCTTCATCAACATGACTTCCAAACGCACGCAAAAAATGTTGTCCTTACTCAGCGAACATGCAGTTGAGAAGAAAAATGCCGGAGAAGAAAAATCATCCACAGGAGTTCCCGGTTATGTTTTATTCACGGACTGTAGTATTACATTTAATATTATTTAATCTACCATCTACTTAAATTTGGACAAATCATACAAAAAATAAACGTAAACAACTTAACTCCCGCCTCCATTTACTCCGACCTCTTCTAAAATCAAAAATAAATCTCAAAAATAAAATATTAATTTACAAATCTATCATAAGACCAATATGGACCTATGGTATTCAAATATGGGGCCCAGCGAAACCTGCTAACATCCGTCCCATCCAAGCCTTTCAATCCATCTCATTAAGACTCTTAACCGGTGCTCCGTGGTATATCACAAATTCAGCTCTCCATAACCACTTAAAACTTCCAACAGTAAATGAACTTGCTAAAAACTACTATAAAAAATTGCATTACAAATTAATTAACCATTCTAACCCCTTTATCATTATGAGTATAATAATGTACCGAGTGAGTCTAATATACTTATCCGGGTGAGTCTAATATACTTATCCGGGTGAGTCTAATATACTTATCCGGGTGAGTCTATATAATGTACCGAGTGAGTCTAATATACTTATCCGGGTGAGTCTAATAATGTACCGAGTGAGTCTAATATACTTATCCGGGTGAGTCTAATATACTTATCCGGGTGAGTCTAATATACTTATCCGGGTGAGTCTATATACTGTACCGGGTGAGTCTAATATACTTATCCGAGTGAGTCTATATAATGTGCCGGGTGAATCTATATAGTATGCCGGGTGAGTCTATATAGTATGTAAATTCCAAAAATCGTATAAAATCAACCCTTCGACCGATCGTCCTGTAACTTACACAGATCGTAGAAAGTACCCTGGGCTACCATGCCTGTGATTTTGATCGATTTTCTTATTATTTTAGGTAATCTTCAACCAAATGAAACAAAATATGAGGATGATACACCATTAAAAACACATATAATGATAAACTGTCCATTTTGTAAAGAACATTTCATATATGAAATTACTCTTTTTTACCACATGATGGAAACTCATTTTTTATCAAACAACAATGTCAAGAAATATCTCGCAAAAAATGAAGTACACATATTTTACATAAAATAATATTTTTATTGATAATCATTATTTTTTTTTTAATTTTTTATTTATTTTTTTTTGTTTAATAGAATATGCTTATGATGATTGCTACAGCTATTTTAAATATAAAAGAGATTAAGTTTACAACAGAATCCTTACTATTTTATTTAAATTCTTATGGCTGCCGAATACAAGACATTCAAAAAATTAACTTTATCTTACAAACTAATATAAATGCAATACAATATTTTATAAACAACAACACAACAATAACAATGGCAAGGTACACTGAAACAAATAAAATTATTCAGTTTATTGGTGAGGGAGTTGAAGAAAACGAAATTATTGTATCATGTGACACTAAAAAATTAAATATTCTAGCTAAAAATTATGTAAAGTTAAAATATAGTGAAAAACTTGGAAAAAAAAATATTGCTAAAAAAATTAAAGATTCTATCAAAATACTACAAGGCCAATTAGTCATCAACAATTCTAAATTTATTTTATCCTTAAAAACTAAATTACCGGCTCCAGAAACAATATTAATACTCAACCCTCCATTTCAAAATTTTTTTAATACACAAAGGATTCATCAAAACATACCAACACAAAACTACATCAATGACCAACTGCCACATCTGCAGAATATAAATGATCTTGACAATTTAATATCAACTATAATCATGTACAATATGTACCAAGCAATTGATGAGTAAGTGAAATTATACTTCAAACATACTACTAAAGAAATATTTCTATGTACTTTTTTTTTTTTTCAGTTACAAGGGATATGATCTGAAAGAAATTATGGAATTAAAAATTGATTTAATTAAACTGACCATAATAAAAAATTACATTGATTTAATTAATTTGCAAATAAAGGATGTCATTAGTGAGGATGGATTGCAAATCATCAACAACCAAAAATACATAAATAAGAATGTCATTTATGCAATTGACATTGAATTCAAAAAATTTATAAACCGAATAGAAAACTTTTGGATGCATGCACAATTTGATTTGAATTTTGAAAATCCTGTGTAAGTTTTACTAAGTAATTATTACTTAAAACTTGTTTACAACTCAAATAATATAACTCAAATAATTAAAATAAATAATGTTAACTATAAATTCAAACCAAATAGATATCCTACCATACAACATGATTGCAAAGTAATTTATTTTGATTCTGAGAGAACAGTGAAGTTTGTGCTACAATCCACTCCAGAATTTCATGATGTCCATTATAATGAACTGTTGGTGGTAGCTTGTTTGAAAACATACTTCAGCAATGCAGTCAAATCTAATAAAAGTACAGTATGTATTAATGATCAAAAAACAAATTAATACTTTTTTATTTATTTTATTAATTTATATTTTTTTTTTATTATTCTAGCTAAACAACATATATCAACATATAGAAATTATCAAAGTTATAACAAAATTCCAATTTATCAACAAAAAATATCTTAAAACTACTTTACAAAATTTAATAAATCAACAGTACATACATCAATATTCTTATTCAAATTATACAATATACAAACCAGCAGACAATGTAAAAATCGAGTCCCTAATTTCAAAATTTAAATATATTGAAATCGTTCATGTCATACTGAACATAACAGAAGAAATATATTTAACAACAGCAATAAAATATGAGGTAATGTTGATTTATTGGATTTAAATATTATTCAAAAATTTAAATTATATTTTGTATCATATTTCAGCTATCAAGCAGTGTATACAACTATACAAACATCCCGCGCAGCCATAAAATGCAAGAAAACAAATGTATGGACAACATTCAACAGAAAGTATTATTTATCAAAAAATTTTTAAATTCAATAACACTAAATCAACATACAACAATTGGCACAATACACAATACATTCACAACAAAATTAACAACATACAAACAACTTTTGCACACAGTTTTAAATAGCTTACCCAAATCTCCCATCAACTATATTGTCTCAACCGATGAACTATTAGAATATCATACAAATTCAAATTTACAACTTCCTTCAGCCATTCCATCCACAACAACCTCAAAATATCTCAAGCAATCACTACAGACGTCACACACAAAATTCTATACCCAACATTCAGAACTACAGGATTATTTAGAAAAGTATTATAATTAATATTGTTTAAAAAAAAATACATGTATATATAACTTACATTTTTCTGCTGTTTGTATAATTTCAGTCCAAAAATAAAATTATTTGTTATTACTTAGTAAAATATTTTTCATATCCTTATATAATATATGTAATATGTTTTCTAACTTCTGATAATTTATAAATAAGGTTTCGCCAAAATATAAGCAGATAACAGTTTATCTTGATCCTTAAAGTATTTTTCTTCTAACCTAACCTAACCTTGAAAAGTAGAAGGAATGTTGCTATTTGTTTGTTCAATATTTGATACATTAGGCACCTGCACTTCAGCGTCAG
>NW_021770374.1:1434065-1440568 GCF_005508785.2 Acyrthosiphon pisum | reverse complement strand
AGTCGCAAAATGGCGGCGTAGCATACCTATGTTCTATAGTGCCCTAGTATAGTCTTCTGCATCAGAATCTCCACCATCTTCCGAATCGAATGCCATATCCCGCCATCGTCTTGGATCCATTTTCATAATATCGGTAACCTTGTGTCTAACATCATGTTGGTGTACGGAACCAATTCCTATAACATAATGTAACCGCGGTATATCTTTTTGTTTTTATATCTGTGGCGTTCATCAAGCAGATGTTTACCTAACCTAAATATTGTAGGTTAGTTAGTGTTTTTTTAACATTATGTGGAAATGAACAATAAGTAATATTAAACAAACTTTAATGACAGATTCAAAAAAAAAAAATAATAATTTATTGAGTCATTTCAAGTATTTCAGTATTTTAAGTGCCTATTCAAATTATGTATTTTAGTAATTTGTATTATTTATTATTCATATACATATTGTATTTAATTTATTTTTCATTTTTTAATAAAACTCGATATTTCGAACTTTTTTTTTCCCCCTTGAGATTCGACATAACGAGAGTTTACTGTATCTATAATATAATACAATATCTAAATGCAGGCACGTATCCAGGGGGGGGGTCCAAGGGGTCTGGACCCCTCCCCCAAAATTTTTGTGTACCGTTTATAAAAAAAAAAAATGTTTTTTATATCAATTAAGCATAAAAATTGTACTAACATTTATTTCGACCCCCCCCCCCCCCCAAAAAAAAAAAAAAATAAAATCCTGGCTACGTGCCTGTCTAAATGTCATTCTCGCTTAATTCATCCTCATTATCGTCATTATCAGTTGAATCATTCTCAACATATGCGGCCGTAATTGGGGTGTGTAAGGACTACATGAAATTCTTAAAAACTCATTAAATGGATCGATATTTAATACCTTACATTGTTTTAAAAACATACATTTAGAAAGGTATCCACCTATAAATGTATTTTTTTTATTATATTGGAGCTGAGAATATTTCGAATGTCACCATAATCCTTCAATCGTGTTTGTGATCTGTTTGGTATCTGGATCTTTAAAGTTAATGCAGTGATTGACTTTTAAGTGCTTATACCTTCGTAATTCAAACAATCATATGCCTAAAAATAGTACCTAATGTATTAATTTTTATTCATAATTATATGTAAGATACTTACTTTCCAGCAATCAGAAATTATTGTAGTGTTTGGTAGAATACACTCTTCAATAATATTAAGTAGCGTTTCCTTATCCCTTTTTTTCAACAGGAATTAAAAAGTATGGATAAGTGTCCCGCTCAATGCCTCCAAATACCCACTGGTCTTCTACACGATGACCTCGGTTCACCTACGATTTTAGTTTTTTTTTAGAAGCATGTGGTCAAAAGTAACCTCTCGACAAAAATTAGTCCAATCAACCATCGTATGTCGATTTATGAGCGTTCTTCCATAATAACGTTTAATTGGTTTGTTTTATCCGTAGATAAGTTGACAATAATTTTGGCAATTGACATTGAGGATGAGAAGAAAATCCGTATTCACATAATCCGTAAAATCCTCGTATTCACATCTACTCGATTTTTTATGTCAATCTGTGTATTTTTCACGGCATCTAAATATAGAATATGTATATGTAATACATATCGCTTGCTTTGTAAATAACTCAAAAATGACAATTTGTGTTGACTACAACAACGACATATCACACAAATCGTCATTTTTGAGTTATTTACAAATAATAATAATTTTGGTGTTTTTCTTTGTACTGCAAGAACAACATCAGTAAATATACAAAAATTAGCCGCTAGATGGTAGTTGTGACGTCATTGCGTTATCATTGGTTACCAACGTGTTTTTTTTTTAATACTGTCTTATCTCAGTTAGTAATCCGCCGGCATACCAATAAGTATCGATACTTTTCTGGTAAAACGACATAATTTAAGTTAATGCGTTATTGCTACAAAGGTAAGAAAATAATTTATTTTTTATTTATCTGAAAAACCGTATTATTTTGATATGTGACTTAATTGTTGAAATAATTATTATGGCTTACAATATAATTATTAAGTGTTATGTCACTCTTGCTGAAAATTTTTTTTTTCTTTAATTGATTATTTGTTCTTATGACGCTATTTCTAAAAATACATTTTTGTTTTCTTAATTTAAGTACTGAATTATTTGACTTTAAGACTTTTTTGTTTGAAACTTGGTTAAATATTTTTAGATAATATACAATTATGACAATTACAATAATAACTATTATCTACCTTTTAGTATCTTTTAAACATGAACTCTCGGTTAAAATTGTTAGTTCAATTGGCCGGTGTATCAACTAATACACCTTAACATAAAAATGTAATAAACAAACAAAATACTTTTGAAAAACCTATACAAGAGACTTTAAGAATGAATGGTATGTAAATAAATTGCATTATAAATTATAATAATATAACTACTATTTATTTCAATAATAATAATATTATAATATTTTTATTTAAACTATCAATAAAATATTATATTATATTAGTATATTTTGTATTTTTTTTCCCAGAATACTAATATAATATTTTTTGGTTTTAGTATCAAATGGATCGTCATCATCATCGTCAAGTAGTGACTCGAGTTCTGATCCTTCGTCGTCATCATCTTCATCTTCATCTGAAGATTATATTTTTGGTGATAAAAAGTATGTACCTTTTAAAGAAAATGATATTTTACATAGCACTAGTGAAGATGAATTAAACATGACAAAGAAGATAACAGAGCATTTGTGTCTACTATATTTTTTTGGCCAATTGGAGATCGACTAAAAACATACAAGTTAATTTCAGGTTTACATCGTAATGAAGAGATCATAGAGGATAATTTAGGAATTCTTTACTTTAGAAGTAAATTGACAGAAAAAAAAGTGTAAGTTATTCCTATTTTGTTCTTTAATTATATTTTTATTTCATTTTATTTTATGTATACAAAATGAGCAAAAGTCCATAAATAAGAAACGACAAAATTTGTAAGACATAACAGTGCATTATATAATGAAAACACTGAGTATAATATGATAGATATTGTGTCCATAAAGTTATTGTAAGTACAATTTGGTAATTATTATTCTACTAATATTTGTTCAATTTTATTATTTTTTCTTGATATATAATTTTATTACTTTATACATTAGATATTTAAACTGTACAGAAACTTTAACGAATGCCCAGCTACCGCTTTTATTTATTCGATTATTAAGGACAGTGGGTTTTCACTCAAAAGATTCCATAATCATCGAGTTCGAACATCAGACACTAAAGTGTTAGAACTTAGAAATGAGCTTGGTAACAAATGTGTTCAACACTCTGCCCGCGCATATTCAGCTCGTACTTCATAGTTTATATGTGGAAAGTATTGTTAGGTTTTTATACTAATTATATTACTATTTAGTGTAAATATTTTAGTAAGAAACAAATCTTACTACCATGATTTTATATTTTATTATTGTATTAGTCACCCAGAAGATGCCACTAATTATACTTTTCTACAACCTGTTGAGAGAATGAAAAAAATTCGGAACTCTATTTTTCCACCTACTCCTAAAGACTTGAACCACTTGAATGATTTGTTACTATTAGAAAATAATAGACATTTTACAATGACATTTCAAACATCGGATAGTTTGTATGTTTTTTAGTTATCATGCACATTATTTTTGTCTGATTATTATTAAATTAATTTAATAATCTTTCTTTAAGATTCTATCAAGGACCACTGACGGTTAATGGCACAATTGTCGGTGTATTGTTTTGTAATATTAAATATATAGAAAACAAAAAAAATTGAAGAATTAGGCTAAAGAAACGTTTCTCCACCCCCCTTACTTCCAAAACTACTTATTTATATGAAACTTTATTATTTTAAATATAATAAAAAAACGTACTTTGTGGATGCTGAAATCAGAACTTAGTCCTCGTATTAATAAAACGTATAGATATATTTCCGATCTTGTAAGATTTTCTGATTTATTGGTGAGTAATTATCTTATATATATAAAAAGACTTGTCCTGGGTGATTCATCATCGCCTAGCCGGAACTGCTGAAGCTATAGATATGAAATTTTCAGTAAATGTACTTATTACTATGTATAGGCGCACTAAGAAAGGATTTGTCGAAATTTGCATTTTAAAGAGGTGCTCAAACGGGGATCTTGAGGTTCACGATGGAAATTGGAAATTTTATTTTTATTTATTTTTTAAATTGTTGCCATTGGTTACAGTCCACAGTAGAAATTAGTGTTTATTTATAATTGGTTTCCATTGATTATTTGGGCAGATCAGGTACAAGCTAGCACATTGCAGCAACTTACACCCAAAAACAGTTGAACAATCATAATTTTTTTAAGTTGCAATTTTTTACGGACAACGGAGTGTATGGGTTCAGTTTGGTATGAATGTCTGTGTGTAGATTAAACCTCTAGAAAGAAGACAGACTAATTTAGGAATGGTTAAATTTGGTTTTTTTTATTCATCTGATATTAGTAGTTATGTTAGGCTAGGATTTTGTATTAATTGATTATATTAATGTACCATAGGTGGAATACGACAAACTTGGTATAACTTTGATACTTTAGAGTTAAATCATACACCTACGTACAAACAGCACGGGGTCCGCGATCTACCGTTGGTATATACTGCTGCGAATCAGAATTTTTATTCCGGGAAACGGAAAAGTTAAGATACATTTTGAACACCATACACCGAATATTAAATAACGAATTGTACAAAGTTCGAGTCATATAGAGTTGGTACATTTAACGGGCAACGAAGTGCACGGGATCAGCTAGTCTTACAATATTATAAAATGACATATTTATTTATTATATTATAAATTAGAACAACCCAAAGAGGCCATCGATTATATTTACGAAACGTTTGAAGCAAGGCCCACTGATTCTGAAATTTCTCGTTGTAAAAAAATATCTCGTCCAAAGCTTGTATGCAAGACCAAAATATATTTCAAAGATGTAATGATAAATGTAGTAATAAATTAAGCAGGACTTGAAACCGATTGAAAATATTTTAGTTTCGGTTTCAATTGTTCAATATCGGTATTAGGATATTTCGATTTTGGTTTTGATTTTCTTTACCAGTTTTTCAGTTTTTAATATTTTGATTTCTGTTTTAATAAATAATCGTATAAGAAAATTTCGGTTTCATATTCTATACAATTATTTTAACGGTCTATACCGGTATCTGAAACCAGTATCAAATCCGGTTTCAAGATCTGAAATTAAGGGTTTTTTTTTAAATATTATTTTTTATTTTTTCGTCTATATTTTTAGGTAATCTCAAGAAAAGTTTCGTCTTCGATCCTTTTTGGGATATAATTATTTTCTAAATGTTGGTCCAATTATTTTGATTCCTGATACATTAACAATAATTTTGAATAGTTTTGGCCACTACAACATAAATATTAAAAAGTATTTAAATAATGCATGTGGTTTGCAAAAACATTTATTTGATGAAGATATATTACCATTTAAATTGAAAGATGATATGTATGAATTATTAAATTTATTATTGACGAATCTTTCCATTAACGTATTGAAATGTATATTAATAATAAGCACATATAAAAAAAAACAAATATATTAAAAAGGTTGCAATTCAGGGTATAAAAAATAAATTAGGAAGTGTGCAAATGACTATGGTATACACGCCGGAAACTCGTTGTAAAAGTTTCAAAGTTAACAACTAAGAATTACGGTGTGCAGGACGTATAACTGAAAATATGATTTTTCAGATGCAATCCTGCAGTAAATCACATACTTGCCTGCCGGACGGCCGTAATAGAGACTTAGGAATTTTTTCAATGCAATGCCCAAATAGCTTATATCCCCCCAAATGCATCCATACCACTTGCAGAGCTCTAAGTCTAAAATTCGACTTACTACGACCGTCTAAAGGCCAGTACCTACGGTTTACTGAAAAACAGATGTGTTTTGAATATGGTGGGGGAGCTTGAGGGAGAGTTATGAATTTCCCCCAAAATTGAAAGCGGCAAACTCATCAGCGGCACATGCACTACAGAATCCAAGTGTTAAATTGTAACATATCATAAAGTAAACGACCCTTGTATTCCGCGGGTATGTAGAAACAGGCCAAGAGCGTTTAAGGATTATTGTAAATATTCTATAACGCTCTTGGCCTGTTTCTACATACTCACATATCTGTTTTTCCGTAAACCGTAGGTACTAGCCTTTAGACGGTCGTAGTACGTCGAATTTTAGACTTAGACCTCGACAAGTGGCATCGTTGCGTTCGGCGGGATCTAAGCTATCTGGGAATTTTATTTAAAAAAATTCCAAGGCTCTATTACGGCCAGCCGGCAGGTAAGTATGGGATTTATCGCAGGAATAGAAGTACAAAATCATTTTTCCAGTTATAAGTTCTGGACGCCGAAATTCTGTGTTGTTAATTTTAAAAAATGTATACCGAGTAGTCGACTTGTGTACAGGGCCGTTCCGACGGGGGGTGTGGGGGG
>NW_021770374.1:1433453-1434015 GCF_005508785.2 Acyrthosiphon pisum | reverse complement strand
CCCCCCCAGATTTTTGTTTTTAAATATTAAAGAGTCTGCAAATTCTTAATATCTAACTAATGTAAAATTAGTTGGACTAAAATTAATTAATTTCATTATTGTAACAATTTTAAATTTAATTTTGTAATTGGTAATCCAATTGTAAAAACTAAAAATATTATATTTGATGAGATTTGTGAAGTTGTGTCTGCTACCCGCATAATTGAATAACTGAATGGACTGGTACTACTAACTTCTACAAATAATTACGATAATAATATGTCGATATTATAATATAATATGGTTAGATTACACAGCCTGACAGCCGACAGTTTAACGTGTGGGTCGATTTTTGATGATGATTATCGGAAAAAACATGAAATTAATATGCATCCCGGTAAACGTGTTAATGTAAAACATTTATGTGCTCCTGCAAGTCCGTTTGAATTTGCTCGGCAGAATTTTCAAAAAGTAAGTACTTATAACTTATTAGTAGCTTATAAACAAAATTATAAAAACTTAAAAACAGGTTTCCATATCGATTTACAATAAATTATTAAATATTAAATGCTCATTGGCTTAT
>NW_021770374.1:1431757-1433353 GCF_005508785.2 Acyrthosiphon pisum | reverse complement strand
AGTGTTATAAAATGTCACTCCTGTGGTGATTCCTGAAATACAAATTCCAATTCAAATGCAAGATGACAATAGTTTAAAATCAAGTGCTGCTGGTGGACTATTGAATTCAAACGATGATTCAGAATCAGAGAACATTAAAGTGAGTAGTAAAATTAGTTATTAATTATTAATAATTAGTTATTATTTATTAACCTATCGATCTACCTAGTAGATTATTTTTAATGTTTTTAATCTATTTAAAAGTTTGAAAAAGAATCAGATGATCAAATAATGATGACAAGTGATTCAGAAAGCATCCTCAGTAATGATGATGAATTATCCTGGATATCTTGTGCTGGTCAGTTAGAAAATCTCATCAATGATTTTAATTTATGCAGGACATTATTGTCCAAAGTTGTAAGAATACAATACACAGTGGTTTTTTTTGATAATATGTAATCTATAAATTCAAAATATTAAACAAGAGATTTTACAGTATTTTCTTTTGTTTGCACAAATGCTCTTCGAGCTACAGATATTTTAATTATTCAAATCAGGTTTACGTTTTATTAAAGATGTTCTACAATATATTTTTTTTACTTCCACAAATGCTCTTTGAGCTACAGTTATGTTGATTATTTATGTGATTGGTGAATAATACCGAAACTCACGTGAATTCTGATTATTATATCCAACAACTGGTGGCTTGAACTGAATCAGGACAACACGGGGTCAATGAACTGTAATACTTAAAAATTTATAAAATGTTCAATTTTTGTATCTAAGAATTAAAAATTTAAAACAAAATTCCACGTAAGTAATTAATTCTGTTACCAAAAAATCTAAAATATACATTTAAACAGTTTATTTTTATAGTCATTTTAAGTACAAATTTGGACGAAATTACATATTAAAAACCTAGGATAACTATTTTAGTTATTTTGTTGTGATTGTATAATATTATTCGTGGGTACTTGAAACTTCTAAAGTATAATATTATATATCTATGATTTTACCACGGTTTTTTGTTGATGTATAACGCGTTATAAGTAACTAATAGATATTATGATATGATTAATTTGGAATTTATTATAGGTACCTATTATAGGTCAATTTTTTTTTAATACCATAGACTATAATATAATATTATGTCTAATACATAGACTGATATACCGTCTCCGCTCAGAATCGTTTTTCTTATACAGTGATATTATATCATTGAATTCAAATTTAATACTGTCCATTATACAGTGACCCACTTCTAACCTACTGTACAGCAGAGCGACATCCACTTACCCACCTTTTTTTTAAATGTAGATTATCCTATAAGGAATCTTGTATTACATTTTAAACTTAATAATAATTATAATTATTATTATACTCCTCAAACAACAAGGAAGATGGACTTGATGCTACAGAATTAGTTAGAAATAGAAATAATGAATTATAAAGAAATATCTTAGCAGTAAGTTTTCTGTTTATCACTTCATACCGCTTTCGAGTACAGCCTCCACCAACATTTCAGCGGCATTCAGTCCTAGTTGCGCCACTGAATTCGCCACAGACTTTTCATCTATAGAATTTCCTCTATAATAATTTTTATTTATAATAATTAAT
>NW_021770374.1:1430102-1431657 GCF_005508785.2 Acyrthosiphon pisum | reverse complement strand
CGCTTACACACAATTGCCATCACGTCATGATAACACTGTTCACAAACTCTTTTATAATACTGGACCAATCAATACTTCTAAGCATCTCATTTTCTATTGACAGCAATGAAAGGGAAGATGTTTTATCTTGAGATAAGGTGGATCTTAAATAATTTTTAGCCCGTCGAAGTACTGAAAATGATCGTTCACCACTCGCATTGGTGCAAGGCATACAAGCAAAGAATCTTAAAATTATAAGAACCTTAGGAAAGGTAGCTTTTAATGGAAAATTAGATAATTTTTTTAACAGTCCGTTCATACATAAATCATTATTGTGAAATGATTCAGTAATTTTTTTGAATTGAATAACTTCTTCAACAAATGATGTATTCAAATCTTCAGTATATATACATATGATGTTCAATGCACTTTGACGCACACTTAAAGTATCCGAACGATTCAAGTCAAACAACAAACCAAAGTTTTTATTAATAACTAGATAGGCTGCCTTTCGCTCATTTAAATTTGAACATAATGTATCAATTATCACATAAGAAATATCTTTCTTCATTTTATTTTTTCCAATGTGAACAGTACTATTAGAATTAGACTCATCGTAAAATGCTGTTCATTTTTTTTTCTTGTTTCTTCCCAAGAAAATTTAAAAAGTTATCGAACATCTCTCGAAGATCTAATATGTATTTTTCCAGAGATTCATACAATTGAAAAACAATAGATAAATCAATATTGGTAGACTGCAATGTTTTGCTAGTACCTAGAATCAAATCTATTCAATATTGGTGTCCATATTTTTGAATAACTTGTAATACATTTTTGTAACCAAACGAAAAAGCTTTACACACTTCATAACGTGATGACCATATTGTTGTACATAAATTCTTAAGGACAGATTTGGTCGATTGTTCATATAGATTCCATCTATATGTGGACGAAGAAAAAAAAGTGTAAACCATTTGACAATCATAAAAAACCGAGTTCCTTCTTTGGTAATCTCAGCTGCATTTGACCCAATAAGATTTAGTGAGTGTGCGGCACACGGTAAAAAATTAGCATTTTTAGAATATTTTTTAATACGTGCTTGTAAGCCATTATATCTTCCAGACATATTTGATGCATATTAATAACATATTTATGTATTTAAAATATATTTATCACTAGCTCTCCGAGCGTCGCTGGGGAAGACCACCCGGTGTCGGTCATGAGTGTTGTCGATGTCGGAAGCTGCAGTGGTCTTGTGGTCCGGTCGCCGGTCTCCAGGTAGACAGTCAGTGGCGCCAAAAACGTACTTCAAGTAGTTCAATTGAACTGCCTTTTAATAATGGGTGAGTGGGTGGGTATTGGGTAAAATAATAAAGCATACTTCTAAGTATTTCTGCTATAATTATACTAAACACAGATATGTCATTAAATTAATTATACATAATTAGTTGAGCCTGTTTCACAGCCGTTTGAAGAGGTGGGTGGTTCAATCGAACTATTTGAACTGCCAGTTTTAATTTCATTCGGCGCTACTATAGACAGTGTAAGGGTGATACGGAAGTCTGGTGATAAGACT
>NW_021770374.1:1427042-1430052 GCF_005508785.2 Acyrthosiphon pisum | reverse complement strand
GTCCACTCTTGACTTGAATGATAGAGTAATTAAAACTGCACTTAGTAAGAAAACAGAATTAGGTGTGATAGAAGGGGAATTAAGAGGAAAGCATGGTAATCAACCAACTATTGATCCGCATGTCAAACAAAGCGTTATAGATTTTATAAATTCTATTCCGAGAATTGAATCACACTACCTGAGAGCTCAGACAACAAGACAATTTATAAGTAGTGATAAATGCCTAGCCGATTTATACCGGGATTATAAATCCATACGTGAAAATAACGCATTGCCTTTTGCTACTGTCTCAACATTTAATAGAATATTCAATACAGATTTTAATATTTCTTTTTTTGTACCAAAAAAAGACCAGTGTGACCTTTGTGAAAGCTATAAGAATGCCAACGATGAAGAAAAACAAAAGTTAAACCAGAACTACGAACAGCACCTAAAAGAAAAAACTTTGGCAAGGCTAGAAAAAGATAACGACAAAAAAAGGACAGATGGCACCATTGTTGCTGTTTATGATTTGCAAGCGGTTATGCAGGTACCAAAAGGACAAGTTTCGCTCTTCTTTTATAAGTCTAGGATTAATTGTCTGAATTTTACTGTGAGTGAGTCAGATGCAAAAAACGTGGTTTGTTACTTTTGGGATGAAACCGAAGCTTCAAGAGGAGCAGTCGAAATTGGTAGCTGTGTACTAAACTATATCAAAGCTATAATAGATGAGAACCCGGTAAAAGAAATAGATATAATATTCTACTCAGATAATTGTGGCGGTCAACAAAAGAATAAATATTTGTTGTCTGTATATGCTTATGCTGTTATCAACTTGAGAGTGAAATCGATTACCCATAAGTTTCTGATACGTGGTCACTCCCAGAACGAAGGTGATAATGTCCACAGTGTCATTGAAAAACAGATTAAGAGGCATTTAAAATCAGGGTCAATCTACTCACCTCAAACATATTCGACTTTGATTCGCACAGCCAAAAAAACTGGAAATCCTTACAAAGTTGTAGAAACGACCCATGAGCAGTTCTACGACGTCAAGGTTTTACAAGAATCGTGGGGTACCAATTTCAGTAAAGATGACGATAGAAATCAAGTTAATTGGCACGACATCAAAGTCCTCAGGGTCGAAAAGGAGCATCCTGGAGCATTTTTCTATAAATCATCTTTTGAGGAGGAAACTTTCAAAAAAACGTGTGTACGCAAGAGAAATGCTACAAATCAGCCTTTTATTTCGAATAATTTGACTGGAGCATACACTGAAAAAATTCCATTGTCTGATGCAAAAAAGAAAGATATTCAAGAACTTATTAACAAAAATTGTATTCCAAGACAATACTATGAATCCTATTTTAAAAATGTGTTAGGACATAACTAAATTTGTATAATGTACCTATTAATGTATGAAGAATGAACAAATATATTTTTTTATTTGACTATTTTCAAAAATATAGGTTGAAATACAAATAAATCTATATTATTTTTTCAAATTGTAGAACTTAGCAAGGGCTTATAAAACAAAAATTTAAAAAAATTTATAATAAAAGTTTAAATTTTGTTTTTATATTTTATTTTAAGTCAAAAGTGAATTGAAAGACTATTGAACTAGCATTATTAAATGCCGTTAATAGTAATTAGTTTTCTTATTTTAAAAAAGGTAAAATTGATATAAGTTTAAGTTGTTTTTAATATTTTATTCTGATTGGTTGAAAGTAACATGTAAAACTTTTTGGTATTGTTAATGTCTTTAATAATAGTTAGTTTATTTAAAAAATGTTATTACACTAAGTTGTTTTTGTTTATTTTTTTATAATTTGATTAAGAAAAAGTGTAAGACTGTTTCTGAACTTAACTAGACTGAATACATTAAGATAAAGTTTTAGTCTATTTGTTGTATTTTTTTAAAAATTTTAATTTTATGTTTTGTACAAGAAGATTTTATACAAAATAAAAACTGTATTTCTATTAATCCATTGTTTTATCATTCAATGAAACTAAAATTAGTAACTACACTTTATTTAAACCAATTGATTTACTTTTTGAACGGATAAAAGTGAATCAAGTCAAAAAATATAAACAAAACCGTTTTAAGTTTAAATAATTAAATAATAATAACTAAAACGTGATATGCAAAACTGTTGCAACTCAAAAAATTCCATTTCCTTTTACGGCATTATGTATGAAATGTTTTAATTATCAAACTGATTTTCTTATGCGTTTCCTGATTATGAAAAAATTGTTTACTTTAATAAAACTATAAAAGCTACTTGAAAAAATATTTTTTGGCATTCCTGAAAAAAGGGTTTTTTTGAGTTATTACAGTTTTGATCTAGGTGTGCGATATTCTAATTTATAATAATATGTAGTATTAAAAATAGTTAACAGCAATTAATTGTACAGTGGCATTACTCCACTAAAATAAATAAATTAGCAGTGTACCAAGTCACTATAATATTGGATGGTATTTGAAGAAGTTTGACATAAAAAAGGTAAATAATATATGTGTTTCCGTTTCATCTGAGAGTTACTATTCACAGCAATTGATCCAGTGACAAAATTAAATATATCAATTAGTATATTTAATATGTAAAACATTAATTAATCAACACAAATGTTCAGTGTTGTAGTGTGTACAAAATGTTGTATTACACATATATTATAATGTATTACCTATTATAGTCTGTCACCGAGAGTTGACCCACTTCCGCGCATGCATACTGAGCCGCCGGAATGTTCAGACCCCCGAGTCGGAGACCGGCGGTCTGTGATTGGTCGGCGGTGTTCGGCGATCGGCAGTGCTCGTCGTGGTAGGCAGCTACTACTGGCGACGATCACCACTAGCGCTTCAAAGACGCGGTGGCCTGCGCGGCCGCGACCGGTTTTTGTCGAGCAAGTGGGTCAACTCTCGGTGAACAGACTATAGATTAGATTAGATTAGATATAAAACGAAGAAGAAAGGAACACAGCTATTAAATGGTGTTAATACTTAGTAAATACTTACAACAGCCATAAAAAT
>NW_021770374.1:1426194-1426942 GCF_005508785.2 Acyrthosiphon pisum | reverse complement strand
GTAAATAACATAATAATATTCAGTATCTTATCATTTACATACTTAGCGCCTACCTATCTATGCATTGTTATTAACATATGTACAGTATGAATGGCTTTTCAAATCGTCATTAGTTATTCATACAATTATAGTTAAATGTTGTGCTTATAGCATTTGATGTCAAGTAATTTACTCTTTTCGAGGGGATCCATTCCCTGACCCAAGAAATGTGTTTATTTTAATAAATCGTTATTGAACATATGCACTATGAGTAGGTATGTCGTTAAAATCAATTGTATGTTTTCCAAATTATTAATTATTATGATATTCACTTAATTAAGAACCAATACTCTTCAGTGACACAAAGATACAAAACAAATATTGTCAATGTAAATATAATTTAATTAAATTTAATGAATTACACGACTACACAGCTATACTGTGGCAAGACCCAACTAGGGCAGATTCGCGCAATTTAGATTTCTTTCGTACACATATAATATTATGAACCGTACTTGATATAAAATATTATATTAGCTATTAATTGTCACAGTACCTCGTTATAAATTATAATATTTATTTTACATTGAATATATTATAAAAAAAATACAGTCCACTCAAAATTATTTCCTCGCCGGAACAGGCGGTCTGTGTAAGGCGATCAGCGGTAGTATACTGTAGACAGTAGTATGCATCTGCCGCCGTGCAAACTATCACTACTAGCGCTCCGATGGTGGTGGCGACCTATGCGGCCGCCACCCGTTTTCGT
>NW_021770374.1:1422014-1426144 GCF_005508785.2 Acyrthosiphon pisum | reverse complement strand
TCTATGGACAATTTTACGGTCTTTAGTTTTTGTTCTATACTTTTTAGCCGTAAGTCTAAAATTAAACAAGTTATAGTGTAAAATTGAAAAGAGGGTACGCACCCCCTTTTTAAGGGATGGAGAGCTATGCACAAGGGGTATGTCTGGGGACTTTTAGTATGTCAATCAGCCTGCTATGTACTGATTATGTACCATAACTCAGCTATTGAGGAATTAGTTCCAATCTTTTTCCTAATTTGACTGGATTAAATATTCCAGTATCGCAAATAACAATAGCACACCGCCACAAATATCAAAAAATGTCGAGACTACGGTAATGTATATAAAAAATAAATATAATAAATCATAAATGATGTACCTATGTTATAATAATATTATGTAATGTTGTATAATATCATCAGTAAAAATATGTTATTAGTCACAGTTAAAAAATAACTATTATTTCACATTCATCTAGGGGGGTGACATAACGTGATCCCTTTACACCACATAATGGGAGTACGTCTAGGTTATACCCACATTCCCACCCGCGAGATTGCGACCGAGAACCGGTCTGGCCACCGCCAGCTGCACGAACCGCCGGCCCGGGCCGCGGCGGTGGTGGCAGGCAGCTTTTTCCGGACCGTCGTTGACTACACACGCGTCGGCATTAATCATATCTGTGATATTATATTATAACTGTTTGTTAATAATTGTCGTCGTTCCACATAAACGTATTAACGTTATTTTGAAATCGTTCCTGACACCTACACAAGGTATATGGACATATTATGGTACCTACATCATGGTAGCATGACTAAATATTAATTTGGTGAATTAGGTCTAAAATAATTCTTGTATTATGTGTTATTTAAATGTTTTCTGACCTTCTAGCCATTTTTTCAATTAATTCATTTAAACCCTTGTTAAGTTTCCTATAACTTAAGGTCCTGCAAGGTTATATACGGTATAATACTGGAATAATATGGTATTATACAAAACAAAAATAAAATACCATCACAACCAACATCTCTATTTTTATACCAATAAACAACATGATATTCTTAATTTTTTTTTTTTATATTTACTTATAAAACTAAGGACTCTTTCCTAATTTAGGTAGATTTGAAAAAAGTTACGGGCCCCTAATTAATTTTGCACCCCGGGCCAAAAATAGCCAGTCCGCCCCTGGTTTATATTACAAATATTTAGCTAATGTAGTAGCGAAATTCTGTGCGAAATTCATTAAAATATCCTCATGCTGCACTTGAATATCTCGTTCACAACTAATTATAATAAGATCTTCGAGTCTTACCGGTGACATTGTTGGCAATGATTTAGAGCTTTCAAACTTATCATATATTTGACAGAAATGAATAAAAAAATTTACCATACACAGCACACAATTTTGTAAATGAATTACGATTATTTTTTACTTCAATTATTCTCCTCTTTGAAAACAAGGACAAATCTTTATAGATACCAATAACATCATTATTAAAATACTGATTAATGTAATCTTATGTAATATCTAGTGTACCCAAAAATGCATCAACTTTAAATAATTTAATGGGATCTGATATAGGTTCATCACTTGCTTTTTGTCCAGATAATTTTTTCTACCGACGAATTCGTTTTGTTTTCATATCTTCAAATTCAAATGTTTCTTTTTCTTTTATAAAATTGTTTACTTCATTAATTAAGCTTTCAAATAATTTATCCGATTCATTGTTTCGAACATTTTGTAATGTTTTTTGCGCTTCACAAATAACGTTGACAGCTGCTAAAATATCTAAATCTTTAGTCTGTAAAATTGTATTTAATGGTGCTAAAATATTAAAAAGTTTTTATTGAACTTTAAACTTTTGAAGTGTTAAAAATACAAAAATTATTAAGTAAGAAGTGACAAGCGTTATCTGGTTGTTGTTAACCAAGGTTTATTGATAATAGAGGTTGCCTAACCCTTCGAATTTATGAAATATAAGCAGTGGGGAAAATACGTCACTGCCGTACACGCCGTCGTACATCGTACCTACGTAAATACTTAATATGTTGCCACACTGTTGATGTGTTTTTTGAATTTTAACTGATATTGAAAAAAGATCAAAAGATTTTCTGTCAGAAATTACTCACAAAATCAATTGGATCTTATAATGAGTAAAAAAACAGGTACACTGGACACGTGATGAATCAGAAAAAGCGTTTACCTTGAAATATTTTAACCAGCGGGCTTATGTATTTGCCAAAATGAACTTCATTATCCTCTTCCAGGTAACTAAAACTGTATTCCTTGGTACATTGTTCTATAATCTGTATTTTACAATACTAAAATCGTTTTATTTATATATTTTTTCTTAGAAGTTTCATATCTCCAGCAATGGGCAAAAGACATTTAAATGAGAAATGGTATCTTTCATGAAGTCTTGAAAATAATGCAACTCAATGGAAATGATTTAGCAGATTATAAAAAATTGACTGTTCTTATGTTCGACGAAGTAAAATTTTGCAGTACAATTGAGTGTGGCACTCTTAATGATGAAGTTCTAGGATCATGTAGTCAAATGCAAGTTGTGATGGCACTTGGTATAGCTTCATCACGGAAGAAACCTGTTTATGTTGACTTCGACCATAAAATGACAAAAGAGATTTTATTTGGCATTATAGAAGAGCTTGATCTAATAGGATTCAAAGTTATATTCTGTGCTAGTGATTGTGGAGGTGGCAATGTTGGGCTATGGAAATCATTAAATATAAATTATTGGCAATCTGTTTTTGACCTTCCAAATGGAAAAACTGAAGTATATGTACCAGATGCACCACATATCCTAATACTTGTAAGAAATTGGCTGTTGAGATACTGGGTTTAAAATAAACGACAATATAGGTAAGCAACCGTTAAATGCATTAGTTACACTTATGTCTACTGAACTTAGTGTATGACACCAGTGGCGTAGCATGAAACTTGGTGACCCTAGGGCCTATAAAAGTTGGAGGCCCTCTTTAGTGTAAAAATTAAATAAAATTATGAGGTAAATAAATGCATGTAAAAGTACCTGTATTATTTTACTGCTTAAAAATGTATTAATTTATAAAAAACAATGACATTAAAATATTTAGTATTATATTATATAATGTAATTAAAAATTAACTTTCCTAGCCTTAACTTGAACAAACTTTCAATGACTTTATCCAAATTTAATTGTTGTGCCCGCTTATTTTCGATGGAAATAATTGAAAAACCACTCAGCCGTTCCTATTTCATCGTACTTCGTAAATTTTTTATTATTTTTAGTTTTGAGAACGATCGCTCTGCCGCCGCAACAGTTATAGGTAACGTCAAGTATAAAATAAAAGCAGTGCATACATCAGGGTATGTTGTATGCAATGAAACCAAAGTCGTTGTTGTATTGTTGTAATTTCGTTAACTTTTTTATTTTCATTAAGTTTTTGATACAATAATATTTTGGTTTAACAGTTTTTCTTTTGAATAATATGAATTTATACTCGAATGAATGTACAATAAAAATTAGTTTACAGGGTTACATATAAGGGTGGGAATTTTAACATATAACATACTATGTCTGTTCGGTAGATCGTGATAGTTTGGCTCGTCCTTGCCTCCTTGGTAGCGGCATGTTTACATGGATACGGGCCCAAACAGCGGCATGGTAAAACTATTGTAGTTGATTACCTGCGTGAAAGGCTTACGTAAGCAGGGGTGGATCCATAAATTTTCTGAGGGGGGCGCACATTATGAGGACATATAATTATATTGGTCTTCCGATTTTTTGCAGTTAAACCATTTAATTCCATTTAAGTTAAAATTGTATAATGATAATAACAAATTAATATTCTTTAAATACTACATACTAACTATAAATGTATTACCAATTTATCATTTCTGAGTTCTGTTAAGTTCATCTTAACTACCTTTTTATTTTATAAGTTGCTTAATGTTTTGTATTAAGGGGACGTCGCACCCGCATGTGTTGTCTCCGTCTTACATACGTACGTTTATAGCAAATTTTCGTTCGCTAGTTTCAATAGGGTGCTGTCATTTTTTATTTTAGAGTGAATTGACCTATTATCAAACTTTTAGGTAACAACATTATCTGTGCCTTCTCTTTGGTTTTTTACGATATTTTAACTTA
>NW_021770374.1:1411598-1421690 GCF_005508785.2 Acyrthosiphon pisum | reverse complement strand
CCCCCTGGATCCACCACTGTACGTAAGAGTGTGATGTGGCAAACATTGACTGGCTCGTCTCTGGCGGCGTACTGTTGTCAACGTGAAAACTGGTCAGTCCTGGTGAAATACTCGACGTCTTCTCGGTGGCAGGTGTTGTGCGTCCTCTGTTGGCTGGCGATTGACTGCGACGCACTTTTGTGGTCGTCTCACAGCGAATACGGCACAATGGAGAGACAACAAATACTTCGCGGCAGAAATAAAGCCGGGACAGACTGTTGAGCATCAGTGTATAACGGTGTATACCACCGATAGTCAATTGGATTGAAATAATCGATACTATCGATATAATCGATAATATCGGATGACCCATACTTTTTTAAAACCCGCGGCAAATTAAGCTATTGGTTTTGGGGGTGGAATGGTAGGGTGAAACACTGAAACACGTGTGTGTATGTATGTAGGGCACTGGGTTATGGGCCATGGGTACTATAGTCGAGCCAACGAGAGAGCACTATTGGGCGGCAACCAAAACTCGTCCGTTCTCGCGCATTCCCACCACTAAAACTCCCAAACTGCTGGCCGCCGACACCGATGTCGCCACCATCGCCGGCGCTGCTGCCACCACCGTCGTCGCTTAGTGAGTGGGGGTATTTACGGCGGCAACTAGATGGTAGAGTGGAAGAAATTTGGGTTAGGGATGGCAAAAATCGCAGCAACCGCGATATATCGAGATATCGATATTTCATCCGTTGACTATTGATAACTATATATCGTGATCCTCGATATATCGACCAAAAGTATCGATATTAAAAAAATGATAATACTAATAATTATTGTAAATTGGGTGAAAACCCGCGTTGTATTATAAAGTAAAAATCAAATTAGGTATGTCATATGTAATAAAAATCAAATTCTTAGCAATAAAATAAATAAATTATTAATCAGTTTTGAACCAGTCTTCGTCGCTTAAAGAGCTCATGAATACTAATTTTGAAAGCCTTTTTCCAGTTAATCTAACAATTCTTACCACACGCTTTACATTTAGCTGAGAGCTTACTAATTTTATCAAAATGTTGCCACACTTTACTTATTATACCCATAGTTGATGGATAATTAAATATAATATAGTACAAAACAAATTTCACGCAATAAATAAAAAAAAATACCAATGAATTTCAATGTGCAATGAGTAGTGACCAAGGGAAAATATGGGAACTGGCAAGGTGCAAGTTGCAAACATTGATTAAATAAAAATGACACTGAAACAATTAACGAGCATATAAATAATAATTTTAATTACTTTCTTATACTATTTAGGCACATTGACTGAATTGAACATGTAAATAACTTTTTTTTTATTAATAATAAATACATAAATAAATCTAAAAGTTTTCCAGCCTGATTCCTTACATTATAAATTTCTTCTACTGATACAATAGAATACAGGAACTGACCAGTGATATCCGAAACTAAATTTGACAAATTTTGATGCTCATCCCTAGTGCCAGAATCGTTCAATACTTTGTTGACTCTGAAACAATTAACAGGCATATAAACAATTATTTTAATTACTTTCTTATACAATTTACCCTGATTGAATTGAACTTGTTGATAACTTTTTTTGTAGATTAAGATTGTCCAAAAGTTTTCCGGCACAATTTCTTACTCTTTCGTTTTCTTCAAGAGCCACAAGAATTATTGTAACAGCAAACAACACTGGATCGTGAAAAATCATACTGTTTTTCAATAACTTTATAACTTCCTGTAAGTATAGAAATTATACATACATGACATCAGAAAATATTTTACAGTAGGTGGTATTGGAAGTTGGAACATACATTAATTTTATTATTCTTGACGTAATTGAAAAGAACGTCATGACATTCCATCATACATCCATTCTGCCAATATATTATCTGATTTCGATTTAAACACACTTTGTAGGTCTGATGGTAAATCATCAAATTTTTTATAATGCTCCTTTTCTATAAATTTGACAGGCTCTATATAAATACGATAACAAATTAAACGATAATATAGAAAAAACTTGTGTTGATAATTTTTGTCGTGCTTATATGAATGCTTATATGAAGTATTTAAGTGTTTTTTTGATGATTATAGGTTCTATAAATCCCAAACCTTGGTTACGACTGTTATGAGTGTATAAAATGTTACAATTTAAAAATGCACATACCCGACATGTTCTTTACTTTGTTTTATAATAGATCAATTCACCCTAAAACTAAAGATAACAACACAACATCGGTTCTGTTTAACTCATCATAGGCGCAAATAGCGTTTGAAATTTGGGTGGGGGGGGGGGGGGGCTAAAGCCATACATTGGTAATATTGAATGAGCTAAAATTAAGGAAATTAATAAGGAAATGTTTGGGACCCCCCCCCCTTATTTGCAATTAGGTCAACTCACATTTTCTTTGTTTCATGTGGGTCAGAGAGAGAAACAATTGTACCGACATTAAGAGAGGTAGTGATGAAGAAAATATGGAATATAAATAATGTAATTTTATAACACAAAATTCTAACTTAAGTGATTTTTATGCAAATGCAAAAATTACAATTGTAAATGAAATAGAAGATTTTGTAATGAAAAATTCTCAATGGAGACTTCATCAAATTTTAAGTTTGGGAATAAATATAAATAAATATGTTCCTTTTAAAGGTTCATCATTTATTCAATTACCTGAACATATTCAAAATAAGCATGCTATTATAAATGTTAATAATAAACCTGCTAAATAATTCTACCAGAACCTTTTAATAAAACTTTAGAATTTGAAAAATATAATAATTCTTTAAGATTCCCTTTTGTGATTTACCTATTGTGTTATTGAAGCTACACTTCAACTAATATACACTTGTAAACCAAATGATACAAAGGCTTTTACAAAATGTTATCAGAAACATATACCCAATGATTTTTGTTATTATATTAAATATAGTAATGGTGATTATAAACCACCTGTAGAATATTCTGGTCCAAACGTAGCTCAAAAATTTGTTGAATGTATGAAAAATGAAGAAATATTATTTCTGAAATATATGACAAAATAGTTCCTATGAAAACATTGAATGCAGAACAATTAAATAATTATAATGGTTCTGATAAATGTCATATTTGTGAAAGATATTTATTAGAATTACCTCATGATGATCATTTAAATGTATGTGTGGATGTACGTAAATGTATTGATTGTAATAAAATATGTAAAAGATTTACTAAACGGGGTTATGATACACAAAATATACATTATCTACAGTGTGGATATAGTATACGTAGAAATTACCAACAAGAAGTGAAAATAAATGAACATAAATGTTATATGCTTCCTATACAACAAAAAGGAGGTAAATGTAACTCAGGTTGTCCTAAATGCAATAAAAAAATACCGAATACTAAAGACAATAAACAAAAGTGTAGTTATACAGAAAAATATTTGGTTTTTGATTATGAATCTCAATAAGAAACAGTAACACATATTGCAAATAAAATAATTGCACATGATTTTGAAGGAAATAAAATTATGTTTGATACAAATGAAGAATTTTGTAAACATATAATATCCAAGAAATATATTGGTTAAACATTTATAGCATTTATATTAAAGAAGAATTAGAGGCTTACGGTAATTCAGATGTAGATATTTTACAAAGAGGAAATTTAGAACTAAGAAAACAATTTTTGGATATAGCTAACATTGACCCTTTTCAATATAAAACCATATCAGGTGTTTGTATGAGTATTTACAGAACAAATATTTGTTAGAAAAAACTATAGCTGTTTTAGATAAATCTTGACCAATGGATTCAACAATATTTGACATTTTTACTGTTAAAAAACTGTCTCATGATTTAAAAACCTGGGATATTTCAGAAATAAAAAAAAAAGTTATGTTAATATATGATGGTTTATCATCAATAGCTATGCCTATAATCCATACATAAATAAAAATGTCTATTATTGTATATATTTTATATAAAAGTAATTTAAAAATGCATACATATAATTATTAAAAATGCTAAGAAATAAAAACATGTATATATAATATTATATTATCAGCCGGATTCATAGAAAGTACTTAGTAAATTCTAAGAAAAAACTTGTGTAGGAAAATTCGTAGATAATCTTTGAAGAAGGTATTCAGAGAAAAAAAAAGATAATTCTCTGCTAAAATTGTTATCTAGATTTTTCTAAGTCGTCACAAAAACTTGGAATACTAATCACTACTAATCACTTGGAAAAGAAAACGCCAATGGCATTGTTATCAACATATTTGTTGTTGTTATCACCTAAAATGTTATTACTTATTTCTGTTATTTGACATTTTGACAATAAATTGACATTATTATTAATTATTATTATTACCTAACTATTAGTTCCTATATTCTTTAATCTTTATACTTTTAACTAAAACATGGATAAAAGTATTTCTGAAAAAGACGTGTCAAAGTCAAAAAACAAACCTTTTATACCCGATGAATTGGCACTGCTTTCTGAGCTAGTGTATAAGCATAGATTTATACTTGAAATAGTTGGTAAACAATATTCAACAGTAGCTGACAAAAGAAATACTTGAGAATCATTGGCTAATGAATTCAATAGCGCAGGATTAAATGTTACTGTAAGTATCATAATATGATACATTTGTATTCATCTATAATTTCTTCAAATATTTTATTTATTTAGTAGTTTTCCTATTGTGTGATATTTTATTTTATGTTTAGCGTTCTTCTGACCAGCTTAAGAAAAAATGGGACAATATCAAACAAAGTAGAAAGACAGAAATAAGAGACACAAAAAGGCATCAATATACAACTGGTGGAGGCCCATCTTGTCAGCCAATTATTAATGACTGTCCAGCCGACCAGTTTTTAAATGAAATAACTGATATTGAATTAATTATTAAATATTTTTTAACACTATTGGCAATAAAATGTCTAAAACAATGCATTTAGAAAATCGAAACCTTTCAAAAAACTGTGTGTCGTTAAAGAATTCAATGGGATTTTGCATGTCTCTAATATACCTTTTTGGTATTTTTTGCACAGTATAAAAATTGTCAATATAAAAATTATCAAAATAAAAGTCATCATTGTACATATCCATATCCATATCCATATTGAACATGTATATCAGTTATTAGTTAACTATTAATTATTAAATAATTATTAGATTTTTGAAGTTCAAATGCGAAAAATTTGATATATTACAAGCATCAAGGTATCAACTGACCTAATAATTTTCTTAGAATTTTCCTAGTTTCAAATTAATTATGCTATTAGAAAATTCTATGAATACCCAATAAAAATCTAGAATTTTAGATTTTATTTTTTCTAAGAATTTTCTTAGAATTTTCTTAGAAAATATGTCTATGAATAGGAATCTAATTTTAGATTTTAGATTTATCTAAGAATATTCTAAGTATCATCTATGAATCCGGCTGTATATATCTAACTAATAATTGTGAGTAGATAAAATAATTTTTTTAATTAGTGGTTTAACTTAAACTTCATCTTTATGATTAGATGTGGAACGTTGTTCATTTTCTACAGGATAATTCAGTAGAATCAGTTACTAATTTTTGGTACAAAAAATTACCTAAAACATGTGCATGGCCGTTGGTAAAAAGTTCAACTAAAAGAATGATTGAAAGAAGAACACAACCAAATGAAATATACTTTAAATGGTATCAAGCTAGAATTCTTGGTCGAAATTATGGCAAGCATATTATTTTATTTTAACATTCATACATATCTTAAATTACTTTAAAATACAAATAAATTTTTAGAAAGTTTAGAAGAAGCACGCGTAAAGGCAAAAAAAGCTCAATATTTTACTGATTTATATTCAGCAAATGAAGATCATGGTTATACAAGATTCAATCATAAATTAATAGAAATTTCAAGTCCTCCAGATTTAAAAACAACAAGTAATACATTATTTTACTCTTATTAAATTTTATTGGAAAATTGTGAATGGCCGTTGCCTCACGTGAGTACATAAGTCGTTATAGGTCAGGTTTTATTGTTTTTCTCTTTCCACATCCACCCTTTTTTGGTCATGATATCGCTTATATTTATATTTTCATGAATTTATTTTTTATTTAAATATTTTATCTTTAAATTATTTCTCGTATTTTATGTTGTTTCAAAAGTATTTGGTTGAACATTTTAAAATTTTTTTTTAATTTAATTATTAATTTTCCTAATAAGTTCAAACAGCTTGGTGTGGATTCTTTTTTGAAACTGAAGGACGTCTCCCCCGACGTTGACAGCGTGGTCTTTGGCTTCACAAGCATGGCTGCTTACAGGCTCATGACCCCTTTCGACGTCGGGACGTCCGGAAGTGTCACCGCTTGCCTCAACCTCAAGCTCCTACAGGGCATTTATGGCGACACCCGGAAGAGTAAGTTTCTAATTTAAAATCATTATTATCAGTATTGATTTGTATTTTTTTCTGTGTCTAGACTTCAAGCATTTCGAGTTTACAATCGGCGGTGACCCCGCACTCCCGCTACGCGTGTTGGTGAGCGTGCCGGGCGCCTCCGCCACGGACGATTCTGAATCCTCATCGGGCTCGTCCTCAGCTTGCTCTGAAGTCGAGGACCAAGTCACCAACTACCGTCAACGGTTCATGCAGGTCATTTTCGGTCCGGCGCTTATGCGTTTACCGGCGAAGTCGCATGAAGGGGGCTGGCAACCCCGCAGCCAAAAAATGGTTTATCCATCCAGGAGATTGGCTGAAGTTGTGCCTTGAAGCCGATAAACTCATGCAGGAAGTGAATTTCGGCAGTAGTCACCTGTGAGTATTTCTTTGTATTTTTTGATTTTAATGTTGTTTTTCGATGAGGGTTGCCATTTTTTAAATTTTTTTGTGTTCTCATCAAGGAATGTTGTTTTATGTGTGGTTATTTTTTTAGGGGTCGTTTACATTGATTTTTTTTTTTAATTTTAGGTTTTTCCAATCGATATTTTCTCGGTTTTTTTTTATTTGTTAAGCGATGTTTTTTATTGGTGGTTGTTTATTTAATTTTTCGGTTTCCCTTTGTAAAGGGATGTTATTTTAGGTGTTTATTTTTATTTTAAGGAAGGTTGTGTATGGTTGGTTTTTTTAAGGTTTATTTTATATTTGTTTAGGGGTAGTTTTTAAGGGATGTTTTTTTAAATTTTGCTAATAGATGTTATTTTAGGGGTGTTTTTTATGGTGTTTTTTTCTGTTAAGGGATGTTCATGGGTGGTTTTTTAAAGGGATTTTTCTAGGGGTGAGTTTTTTCTTTTTATTCGATTGTTCTCTCCTATGCGATGGTTTTTTACGGGTGGGTCGTTTTTTATTGGATGTCTTATGCGATTTTTGAAGGGGTAGTTATTTAAGGGATGTTTTTTTAATTTTCGTTTTTATTTTGTTAAGGGATATTTTTAGGGGTGTTTTTTTTGGTTGTTTTTCCAGTTTCATGTTTTCCTAACCCATGGTTTTGAGATTTATTTGTTGTTTCAATGAATGTTTTCTGGTTTTTTAGTTTTTTATACTATTATTTTTGTTTGTTTAGGTTTTACGTTGCTTCCCACGGCCTCTTGATGGCCCCCGACCAGTTGTCGGCATATATCGGTTGGTTCGTCGACCCGTACCACAAGACTCTGGTTATAGTGCAGGTGCACCTTGGCATCACTATCGCCACCAAGTCTTCGGTGCGGGCCGTCATGGCGTCCCGGTCAGTGGCGCAGACTGTCGGGAGGAACGTCCGATTCTACCCTGGATGTGGTTGCTACGACTACGGCTATTTTAAGGCAGACGGGGTGAAGGCAGCCCACCAGGTTAGTTTTGTTTTTGAAATATTAAAATAGTTTTTTTTTTGTGAAATATTAATGTTGGTTTTTGTGTTCTATAGCACCTTTTGCCCAACTGCATGTACGTGCAGATGTACAACCCGGCGGTGCACATGCTCCGCCGTGGTCTGTCCACCACGTCTGTGATGACGTGGCTGATGCTTGGTGGGCTGTCGTCGGGGCTCAGCGACATGGCGATGATCAGGGACATGGAACAGGTGGGGTTCATGTTCCTGTGCGCTTTTGACTCGTTCATCGCCGACGCCGTCCTGGGTCCCGACTTGCGGGCCGAAGTTGTAGTGAGTGGCCGAACGGCTTAGGTGTTGGCGCTCGTCCCGGACTACGGCACCCGGCTCCTGGACTTTTGTTTGTGGTCGGGGGTCATATCGAAGTCGTCCCGTAATTGGCCATTTTACGTCAATGAAATGATGACTTCGGCATGGAGGAGGTTGGGCGAAATTGTCCGCATGGCTGACTCCAGCAGCTTTTCACGTGACGTAAGTATTTTTTCATATCACACATATCATTTGTTTCAGCATTTTTCAATTTATAATTATGTTTTATATCTTCCGTTTAGCTCCTCGCCGAAGGTTACGATTTAGAAATCGTCCTTCGGTACCTTGCCTTCGGCGAGACGCGGCACCTCGATGGAAAGAGGGTGGGTTGCCTGTTTCCCGTCCGGCAGTCGAGGCCCGGCCTAAGCCGCAGGTCTAGGCGGGACTCTGACGGCTTTTGCCGTTACGACCCGACTGCCGTCGGGCAATTCCATTCCCTTTTGCCGACAGACTTGTTCGGCAACGTTCCCATCGGCCGGTTCGCGAGGGAGATTGTTGCATATTGTTTTAATTTTTTGACTGTTGATGTCTTCGGATGTAGTCCCATTGAAGTAAGTTTTTTTTGTTTGTTTATTCTCGGTTTCAAATTTTCATGGCTGTGTTTATCGTGTTTGCAGGCGGCCATGGAATGGTTGAATATAACATCTAGAATAGCGAGCATCCAGTCTGGAATGGGTAACTCTGTGACTGCGGGTTTAGCGTTTAAGATCAAACGCTTAACGCGGGAATACGGCGCCCAATCCCACGGGACATTGGGAAGGCTCTCTGTGGCCGGTACTGTACCCGCGACAGACGTGTTTAGGTCATTTGTGCAATGTCAGACGTATAAATTGGCCATTGTGAACGGGCTGTTTCGAAGGCGCCACGACTTCGACCTGGTGAAGGCCGCTCTAAAGGAGCTTATTTTGACCGGGGTCGAAGTCGTGCCCGTCCAATTTGTGATCCCGCGATCGCATCGGGCCATGTATGTTAACCTTCATTGCACTTGTATTTCTTGTAGAATCTTAATATAAATTTTGTTTTTTTTTTAGGTGCGATTGGACATTTGTCGTTGACCTCGACGCCCGGAGCACAAGATTGATACAGTTTAGGGCGGAGATGTCCGCGGCGAACGTCTTCCATAGCGTAGAACGTTCCGAAGTTGAATAGTTTTTTTCTGTGACTGATGCTTGGACGTCATGTCCGTTTTTTTTTTTTTGTAGCCGTTGGTCGGTTCGTGGATTAGGCCTATAGGGGAGACCACGTAAAAAAAAACTGTCGACGTGAGAACGTCCGTGGATTAGGCCTATAGGGGAGACCACGTTAAAAAAACCGCATCATTTCACTGTACCTCTTTTGGGTGATGTGGAAATTAGTGTTAATTTAGGTTAGTTTATACTATTATATTTTTATCTTGTATTTGATGTTGATTTTAGTTGGGAGAGACGTACAAACAGTTTTACGCCCGTCGTACACGGTACTGGTTGACGGATGGACGTCCAGCCGCCGAACCTTACAGGTTCGACAATAGGGTGCACTACCCTATTGGGTCGGGGGCACCTGAACGGGTGGTTGATGACGTCGTGTACCGGCGGGTACCTGTGTACACAGAAGACGTCCGGAGGAGTCTGTCAACGGCCGTTAAAAAACAGGCCGCCGTAAGGAGGGAGAAGGCGATAGTAGACGTGAGTGCAGGCGTGCCCAAAAGGCCCCACGTCAGGGAACTTTTTGTTAACGCACTCACTGGCAACGAGATCGGTGAGTTGATTATTTGGCAATTTTTCGTTTTTTTTTTTTTTTTAATAATTGATTGTTGTTTTGCATATTTAACGGAACAGCCGCCACAACCTTCTCCTCCCTTGATTGACAGGGGTGCCCCCCTCTCCCCGGCAGTTGGCTCCCCTGATAGAGGCACTGTAGGCGGGGCTGTATCACCGACCACCCCAGTCTACAC
>NW_021770374.1:1410624-1411498 GCF_005508785.2 Acyrthosiphon pisum | reverse complement strand
AATTTCATTCGGCGCTACTATAGACAGTGTAAGGGTGATACGGAAGTCTGGTGATAAGACTAGGACCACTGTGGTTCGACGCGATAGCTCAGGCAAACCATCCGGGCGACCAGATTGCCACGTAGCGGACAGTCTTTGACAGTCTTTTCGAAAACGCCGCCGGAAATTCGAAATTCAGAATGTTACAATTGATACATTTATAAAATATATAGAAGAAGGAGATAAGGTAAATAGTGGCAGGTGGCGGGGAGGTGGCTCCTCTCATCTCCCTAGATCCCGCTCGCCTGTGGGATCCGCATCCCAATGTCGATCTGCGCCATCCATGAACAATCGACAGCCGTGGTCAAGAGTAGGTCAGGACATATTAGTATATATAAAAATTAAAAAGACATGTTTTCTAAAACCAAAAATCTAATTAAACAAATTATTTTCAAGGCGGTGTACGGAAGACGGCCTCACCGCGGCCGCTGAAGGTAAAAATATATTAATATATATAAAAACGTTCAAGTTTTATAAATTGATAAATCTAATTAAACTAATTTTCCAGGACCGTAGTGAGACTATAGTTCGGCGGCTGTCGAACGTAAGGATATATTATTATATTTAAAATTTATAAATCTAATCGAACAAATTATTTTCAGGAGGCCAGTCTTAGCTGAGCCGCCCAGACGACGGCAGACTTGTTGCCACCAAACGTAAGGATATATTAGTATACCTATAGTATACTAAAAAACATCAAGTTTTGTCTAATCAAAAATATTATTTTCAGGAGTGTAGAACCACTGAAAGTGAGGCGCCACTGGGCCCACCGCCAAAAGTCGTAAGGATATATTTTTATACTTTAGTGTTTGATATTGATAATTCTAATTGAACA
>NW_021770374.1:1409148-1410524 GCF_005508785.2 Acyrthosiphon pisum | reverse complement strand
GATCCGAGAGCTTGTCGATGAATGCAACAATGAGTCCACTTTACCAAGGGAGATACTGCTTTGACACGTGTAAGGAGACCAGAGTAACAACTTGACATAGACTTGCCACCATTAGAACTTAAGTCACAACGTTTTGACCACATTATTCTCTTTTCGATGAAGTAAGAGTTAATAGCATAGCAAATATCTGCACCTGTTGTGTGTTCAGTAAGAGGATGGCAAAGCAAAAGCCCTTCTACGCTTTCATTTTCTTTCAAATACCTTGCAATCACTAACAAAACAGCTAATTGTGCAACATCAGTACTTTCATCAACTTGAATGGAAAATAATTGACTATCATTGATGTATTTTAGTAGTGTCTCCTCAATGTCATTAGAAATACCTTTGATTCTACGGCTGACAGTGTCATTTAATAGTGGGATACCATTTAATTTATTGACATGGTCTTTTTCGAACATACAAGAAACTGCGTCTTTAATGCTTGGCAAAATCAAATTTTCACCGATGGTGTGATTTTTACCACTTTTGGCAATACGGTAACTAATTCGAAAAGATGCTTCAAGAGCATCTTCATTAGCACTACCTGAAGATAGGAAGGTATATTGCACTTATTTTTATTTTCTAGTAAACGTTTGAAAAAAGTAACGTTTTTTCCTTAAACGTTAAATCTGAATATTTTGTATTCAAATGATGAGTGAAGGATTCATACTACCATTAGATAGTACTTCTCCTAAAAAAACACATTCAGGTATAGGAACATTTTCTATCATAACGAATGAAAATCCTTGTGACAAATAATCTTCACTATATTTCCTTATCTTTACTGGGAGTGGAACAAAAAGTTTAGTATCACTAACCTGTGGTCATTTTTTCATAAGATTTTTTTCAGTTGGATTAGGGCCGGGTCTACCACCTATAGATAACTCTTAGTTAAATTTATCCATAGGATAAGTTGACTCATACCGTTCTACAATGTCTAGATATCCCTGAACCTGTTGGTAAAGTCATTGGTAACTTGTCAAACAGTTTTACTACTGAATAAGTAATTTATCTAGAGGATAATCAATCTCTATGTCAGATTAATATTATCATATTATGAACTGAAGTTATGCAAACTATATAGTGTTTTAATATAAGATATATTTAGTTTAAATTTTAGTGTATACGCTTATAATAATTTTTAACTAAAAAATGTTTTGTAATTTTGATATTATATCTGATGAAGATGAATATAATATTGAAGATTTTCCGAAACCACGAAAAAAAAAAGTATTTCGAAATCGAATGGAAGATTTAGAAATGTGGGATGATGATGAATTTTTTATGAGATTTAGACTAAAAAAAACAACAGTTAAAGAACTTTTATTTAAAATTGA
>NW_021770374.1:1407736-1409098 GCF_005508785.2 Acyrthosiphon pisum | reverse complement strand
TTTATGTTTAATCTTTCACGATAAAAGGCTCATCATACACAACCCATTTAAACAACTAATGGCCCGTTGTCGCCGTTGTTTTGTTTTAGATCAAGAAGAAAAAAAATATATATAAATACTAAATAGGTAAAATATAAAATATCCTAGGCTCACAAACCGCCTCCCATTCAGAATCACTTTTCTTAATAATTCGTATAGGTAGAATATTTAAATTCAAATTTAACACCATTTATTATTTCATTACATGGGCCCACTTGTAACCTACTGTACAGCAGAGCGTCACCCATTTACCCGGGTTTTTGTTTGTTTTTCTTGACGCTTGAGAAATGTTCTGAGCAGGGCCGGACTGGCCCAGTGGTCTACTGTCCTAGAGGACAGTGGGCCGCTATCTTTGGCTGGGTTTTGGGCCGGTGCCTTGTTAGTACAATTATATCGGTAGGGACATAAGTAAATATTAAAATATAGTAATGCGACATAATGGGATTATAATATATTAATATGAGACATAGCAACATAGTCATTTGGCATAGCGTATATTCTTCTTCTTCTAATGGAATTTCTACTCTCTAAGAGATTTTGCCGCCATTACTACACTTCGCCACCTATCTCTATCTTGAACTGTCTCCCTCCAATTATCAACTCCAAGGATTTTTAAATCTTCTTCTACCACGTCTATCCATCTTTTTCTCGGTCTACCTCTTGGTCTTTTACCTATTGGCTTCCATTCCAATGTCACTCTAACTATTTCATTCTCTCGTCTTCTCATTATGTGTCCTAGCCATCATATATTAGCATAATATATTAATGTAGACGTGTTTAGTTATTAGTTATAATAAATCGATATCATCTTAATCGTCGTTAATGATAATTGATAAGTGATCAATGATAAGTGATAACCCATTTCTTGCGAAAAATAAACATATAGGTTTGCTAAAAATAGATTAATGTTGTGTTTTTAAACGTTCATATTACTATCTTATATGATAATCCTACGATAGTACATTAGTACAGCACAGAATAGACTATCATCTTGTTCATAATCATAATTCATATTTCATATTTTCATAACGCAAATGTTAACTTTCAAGTTTCAACTTTTAAACTGGTCAATGGTTAATAATTTTAAAAAATGAGTGCTAAACCGAATCGTCGAGTCAAAGGGGGCGTAGAAAAAGCTCGACTTAAACGGAACGCCGATTTACAAGCTGCCGCAAACAACCCAAAACAGCTAAAATTATGTTTTCCATTCACATTAAATAATATTTTAGTACAACCGGTAAATATTATTAATTACACCTATATTTATTTTTATTAAAACTATTTTATTTTTAAGGCATTCTACATGGTAACTTGTGCGAATTT
>NW_021770374.1:1400400-1406194 GCF_005508785.2 Acyrthosiphon pisum | reverse complement strand
AAAAAAGTAAATTGTGAATATATAAATTATAAATTTCTTTGTGTATAATATTATACTGTACAATTTATTGAGATCTTCAAACTTGTTTTAAGATTTAATGTTCTGTAATCTATATCTAGTTCACAGTTATAATTATAAGTTGTTTATAAAATGAAATAATATAGTTTAAAAATACATTTTGATTATAAAATTACATTAAATATTTTGGTTAATTAATAATTGGATTATATAAAAACTGTAACATTGTCATAACTATGGTAATAATATTATTACGTTCTTATTTCTTATTTTTGGTTTTTTTTTTTTGTATGATAAATATTTTGTGACAAAGGTTTTGTCTAATTGTAATATTATGTTATTATTTCTTATTTTTGGTTTTTTTTTTTTTTAAATAATAAATATTTTGTGACAAAGGTTTTGTTTAATTATTATATTATGTTACTAACATTAGTTATTACTTATTAACAAAATATATTTAACCCTAATAAGTTATTGTCATGTGAGTATTTTACAATGTTTATATCAAGTATTAATATTAGCGTTTTTGTACAAAGGATCTAACCCATATTCTTATTACATAATATGACAGTATTAGCTTAATTGATAATTTTTGATTTTACTGGAAATATATAATAATTAACAATAATTGAAAACAAATTTCTGATAGTTATAACTAGCTCAATAAGAGTTAAAATATTTTGTAAATTTATGATGTATGAAAAAATAACATTTGGTTAACCTATCTAATATAAAAAGTGTCAGAGTTACTTCAAAAAAATAAAATATATTTTACCAAAATATGGGTTTTGAGTAAAAATTCCTTTTTTTCCTTAACTTTTTTTTTTAAACCCGATCCCCCTATTAAAATGACTAGTAATTTCTTACTTTTTATCCTCCAAAGAACCAACTAGAATTACGTTCTACCAGAAAAGACGATGAAGTAGAAAATGTATTTTAATCGAAGCATTATTAGTTATTACTAATTTTAAAGGTGGTGATAGGCAAAAAATAATAATAATATAAAACGCATCGGAAAATCAATACATTCTATTCATTCCGCTAAGAATTTTAAAGTACTTATGTAGTTGATGTTTTCCTCATGATGCTATTAAATGTTATTTTAATAATCATAAACTTACACGTTTACTTAATGAAGTGTGAAAATTAAAGTACCTACTTATTTTATTAATGCTTAAAATATATCGAACATTAATTAATATTTATCAACAATAATCGGCAACTTATATCTTGAAATGTTATCTACCATACCAAAAATGTTTATACTATATTTAGCAAGTTTGGACGGAATGTACTTCCTATAAAAGAACATCAACCACGAAAGGCTTGGAGTTTTTCGTCTATAGTGACAAACTCGGATAAACTATATGACTGTTTACACTGTAGTATAAAACTTTCAAATAACCATCGCACATGGGTTATTTTATCAAACTTTTTTCTTTCTTCGCGTCCTCTTATGTCATCAAAACGTATATATCGCAATAAAAATTCAAACCGTTTTTCTGACATAACACATGATACAATATCTACACCTACTCCATCTAATTTCCACAAATCCCGAGCATTTCTATGACCACATTTTATTGCACCTAATAACAGAAATATGATAAAAAAATAAATAAACAACTACCTATATAATATAATAATAATATAATATAATATAACATAACAAAATACAACGATAAGAACGACGACGACTGACGAAAATAATTACACAATACAATTCTATATAATAATTATATAATATTATATAGGTATAAAAAAATGAAAAATACGAAACTGCATTTTACTCAAAACTTATATATTGGTTTTTACGGAACTTTTCTTAGCAGAGCAGTATCATATAATAATTTATTACAAGATGTGTAATGTATACAAATTTATAATTATTATAACTATAAAACTATAATATAAATTATTACTTACCAATCATGTACAAGCAACCAAGTAAACCTTTTATTTCCCGTGTGGTTGTATGAGCTACATCTCTTTCTCTGGTAAAATTTGACTTAATTTTATCGATATATATATTTATACAGAACACTATATGTTCAATCATAGGACCCGTAAAAAAAATATACCACGCGTCAATTTCAGTTTTTGCATTTTTTGCCAAATTAGTCACACCTGGTTTTTCAGTTATCTTATTGTAACTTGGATTTTTTGTTCTCAGATTTGGCTTACGACGATTCCATTTTCCATAAAAACACTCTACACGCATACTTAGTGGAATTTCATCGTCAGATTCATGATAAGATTCACAATCTGCTGATAGTGTTTGTTGAATATCATTGTGAATCTCATCATCGGTCGATTCTCCTGATTGTTCGGTGTTCGAAGTTTCTAATACATCAAAATGTTCATCGGGTGAACATTCGTCAGTGGAAGATGTACCACCCTACAATTCCTCGTCACTTATGTCATCCAATAGGCATGCAATACGACGGCGTTCTAATTCGTCCATACTTACAAAAAACGACTATAATTTAATAAAAATAAGCGCGCGCGGGGTAAACACAACCAATTTAGTCAACGATTATTCACGTACTGATTGTAATTAAATCCAGATTGTTACGTTTTTATGATTGTATGATAGTGACTATAAGATAGCATGACCCGCATGGTGTGGAAAAACCAACGAATATTTGATAGCATTTTAAAAATAGACTGGGGTAAATAATTACCCCGCGCGTGTCACTAAAGGTTAATAATATTTACTTTGTGTTTGAAATGGTATATCAAAGTTAATATTGTAGTCTTTAGCAAAGTCTTGGATTTCTAACCATAAATGATTAAAAGCAAGAGTAGATCTACTATTTTCAAAAGTTTGTAAAACACTCTTGATAAGAATTGCTGCTTTGCCTAGTGTAGCATTTTTTTCTTGAAACATGTTGCAAAGAATATTAATTGTAGACAATATATTTTTTTTAAATAAACAAATTAACAACAAATGAGCTTGTTGACATATTTGTAAGTATACCTGGAAAAAAAACATAAAATATTATAATCCTATTAATGAAATGTTTTATACCATTTACCTAAAGCTTCATTTGCATTTCTATTTATTTGATTGTCTATTTCTTCCTGTAAAATGTTTATAATAGCTTTATAATTGTGTAATATTGCTTCACAGTTCTTAAACCGACAGTTCCATCTAGTATCACTTAAGCAACCAACATGGATACTTTTTATTCCCAACTATTTTTGCATGTTAACAAGCATCTGGTTTTTAGTTGGATGAGAAAAATGGACATATAACTCTTCAATAGTATTGAAAACAGTCCTAGTCTCCTATACAAAAAAAAAAAAAAAAACATGGCTAAAATAGCTAAAACATACTCTTACAAAAAATTAAAATTTACCTTAACATATTTGCACATATCAATTACTACCAGATTTATACGATGAGCCATGCAATGCGTATAAATGGCATATGGAAATTTATTTTTAATTTTAGCCTGAACACCATTGAACTTTCCAGACATTACATTTGCCCCATCGTAGGATTGTGCCACAACATGAAACGTGTCCATGTTATTTTTAGTAAGTTAAGCAAATATATGGGCACTTAGGAATTCAGCATCTTGTTTGTCAGAAACGACAATAAAACCCAGAAATAGTTCAACAATATTAAGGCCAACAGTATACCTTACACATAAAGACATTTGTTCTTGCTTAAAACACCTAAAATTAAAATTAAAAAATCCAGTTAGTATGTGGTTAAAGTACCTACTTCTCTCAATAATTGTCAAACCTTTACTAAATTGAATTTTTTATAATTGTAATTTAAATGTTAGATTCTTACCTAGCTTCATCACACATTATACTAAAAACTTTAGTGTCTTCAATTTCTTTTATAATTTTATGTCTTATGTTTTTAGCACATAAATTAGCAAACTCATCTTGCACAGCATGACTAGTGTAATTGGTAGTATTTTGAAACTTTTCTGCAAATTCTGGATAATGTTTTGCAATCAAACTGCAAATTTCTTTAAAATTTCCTGTAACAAGAATATATTATGTCTATAGGTAGTGAAAAATGTATCTGGTATTTTAAATATTATAATATTATAATGTTATAATAATGATAATCTAATAACGTAAAAATACCTGGTGTATTGAGACAATTATTCTAATAAATAAAAATATTAGTAGGTACCGTGATTTAGTGAGAGTTTTGATTCTTCATGTCCTCTAAAAGCTAATCTTTGGCAGCTCAAAAATAATGTTATATCAACAAGAGTTTTAATACATTGGACATTTTTTTCTACAAGAAGCTTGTGGCTTGATGCTACTTGAGAGTGGACACTTCCTGTTCTTATAGTTGAAATATAAGCTTCCCATTTGGCCATGCAAGTTAAATGCTGTTTACTAGTGGAATGTCCGTGCAGTTTACTCTGTTTATTTCCTTTTTTTCCTCTTGACCCAGATAACTAAATACAGTAAACATTTTTAAATATGATAAAAATTAAAAATAATTTAAACATAATTGAAAAAATACTTGCCTTTTTCCAGTTGTTGAATCCAATACTCGTAAACGTAGAATCATTATAATCACTTGCTATGCTAAAATTGCGACAACAAAAACAGTAAATAGCATCATGTTTTATACTATATTCTAGCCAACTAAAGCTTGAATAATATACGGAATTAAAACCACGGTTTTGTTTCCCAAAAATAGTTTTTGGATACGACTATAGTACAAAATACATCAATTATAGTTATAAGTATACAATAAACTCTAAACATTTAAAAAAAATTTGGTTTTATACTTGCCTCAAGTACTGGACGAGCTGGACCTGTCAGTAAAGTTCTTAGATCACAAGTCTCAGGTTCAGGTACTTTATAGATTCAACTGTAGCAATAATCCCTTGACTACTACTTAAAGTGTCGTCTGGGTAAGTATCGTCTATGACATTAGTACAAACCGAGACCACAGAAGACGACGAAGGCTGTTTATTCACATTAAAGATCGAAAATAATTTCTTAGACATATTGATAATAATTAAATAAATTTAACTTGTAAGCTGTTAACCACTCAAATGACAAATACTCAATGTGATATTGAGATGTGCGGCGAAAAACAAAAATACATAAAATTCGTCTGTTATGACATAAATTGGATATACTAGTATATTTAATCTATGATTATGGTGACTATCGATTGTGGTGATATTGTTTGTAAAAACCTTCATGATTATAGTTAAAAATAGCATATTATTACGTAACCGTTTATACGAAACAGGGACGACGCGACGCGAACGACTGCTGATAAACAACCAATGCGGGTGTAATTGTTTTTTATTAATATTACATTAATGATCTATTACGAATTCTACTAGAATTACTAAAATTATTATTTTTATTATTGTTATAGATTATAATGATTAGGTATGGTTTACTTTACTTCAATGAGACGCCTAGACAGTATGTGTTATATTGAACGAACGATGACATCAATACCGGGGCTCCATGTTTGAGTCTTAAATCACTTTCTATGTTTAATTTATTTCTATATTTAGTTTTTGTGTACAAATGTACAATAAGTGGGTAAATGACAAATATATTTTCACACACATATAGTTCAGTGTTGACGCAAAAGAGATTAGAAATTGTAGTGCTTGTGTGGACAACGTCGAGTTGTCCCCAGGGGGGGGGGGGACTATATTTTGTATACCCAATTATTAATTATTATGACAAAACGTAATATTTTATCGAATTTTTTTACTATTTTTTTTTTTGATAAATTATAACATTGAATATGCCACTTATCATT
>NW_021770374.1:1391780-1400350 GCF_005508785.2 Acyrthosiphon pisum | reverse complement strand
GAAAAATTAAAATAATATAATTAGCAAGATACATATAAAACATTTTAAATTCATTTAAAACAAATACTATTAACATTAAAAAGTCATGTAATTAACCAAAAAAAAAAAACTCCTCTCAAACGAAAAGTGAAATCATTCAAAGATATAAAATACCATGTTTTTAAACAACTCACGATAATATGAGAGTAAGTATTAATTTCATAATTGTACTTACTCCTATTTTAATTCGCATTTAATCAATTTTTGGAAGCCGCCAATTTATGGTGGCTCATAATAATAATAATGAATAAAGATAAGTAAAAAAATGAAAAACCGCGCATGGGTACATGCGCGCGGCAGTTCGAAAACATGGTCCCCTGGGGTGGTCGGTCGCATTTTACTATGTCCCCGAAAGCTTTGTACAAAATGAAATTATAAACGTCTTATAGAGAATTTTCCTGGCTTTCCGAATATATAGGTTTAATTCGGCGCCACCTTCCGGAACACGGTCGGAAAAATGAAAAACCGCGCATGGGTACATGCGCGCGGCAGTTCGAAAACATGGTCCCCTTTGGTGGTCGGTCGCATTTTACTATGTCCCCGAAAGCTTTGTACAAAATTAAATTATAAACGTCTTATAGAGAATTTTTCTGGCTTTCCGAATATATAGGTTTAATTCGGCGCCACTTTCCGGAACACGGTCGGAAAAATGAAAAACCGCGCATGGGTACTTGCGCGCGGCAGTACGAAAACATGGTCCCCTGGGGTGGTCGGTCGCATTTTACTATGTCCCCGAAAGCTTTGTACAAAATGAAATTATAAACGTCTTATAGAGAATTTTCCTGGCTTTCCGAATATATAGGTTTAATTCGGCGCCACCTTCCGGAACACGGTCGGAAAAATGAAAAACCGCGCATGGGTACTTGCGCGCGGCAGTACGAAAACATGGTCCCCTGGGGTGGTCGGTCGCATTTTACTATGTCCCCGAAAGCTTTGTACAAAATGAAATTATAAACGTCTTATAGAGAATTTTCCTGGCTTTCCGAATATATAGGTTTAATTCGGCGCCACCTTCCGGAACACGGTCGGAAAAATGAAAAACCGCGCATGGGTACTTGCGCGCGGCAGTACGAAAACATGGTCCCCTGGGGTGGTCGGTCGCATTTTACTATGTCCCCGAAAGCTTTGTACAAAATGAAATTATAAACGTCTTATAGAGAATTTTCCTGGCTTTCCGAATATATAGGTTTAATTCGGCGCCACCTTCCGGAACACGGTCGGAAAAATGAAAAACCGCGCATGGGTACTTGCGCGCGGCAGTACGAAAACATGGTCCCCTGGGGTGGTCGGTCGCATTTCACTATGTCCCCGAAAGCTTTGTACAAAATGAAATTATAAACGTCTTATAGAGAATTTTCCTGGCTTTCCGAATATATAGGTTTAATTCGGCGCCACCTTCCGGAACACGGTCGGAAAAATGAAAAACCGCGCATGGGTACATGCGCGCGGCAGTTCGAAAACATGGTCCCCTTTGGTGGTCGGTCGCATTTTACTATGTCCCCGAAAGCTTTGTACAAAATTAAATTATAAACGTCTTATAGAGAATTTTTCTGGCTTTCCGAATATATAGGTTTAATTCGGCGCCACCTTCCGGAACACGGTCGGAAAAATGAAAAACCGCGCAAGAACGGCACAATATAAATTATGTAAGTGAATTTCATGGCGCCATCTTGTGGTTGATGCTAGTACAATTGGCGAGTGCCCTAAATATAATAAAACGCAACCGTGCACACAAGGCTTGTTATCACTAGTCGTCCGAGTAAATAGTCCCCTAGCCATGGTCCCCCAACTTCACACTCGTCCAGATTCCAATGTTGATGAAATATTAGTAGTGTTTAATTCTATAAACAAAATATACATTTTAAATTTCGTAAATAAGTCTCCAATTTAATTTATTACATTTATGACATGTTCATAGGAAATTTTAATTAATTGAATATACATTACCCTGATCACATTTAGATATTTTCACAATAGATGTTGTTGCAACACAACTATCTGTATTTGAATGAACAACTCTTTTTTTGGGACTTTTTCTTTTATTTGTGATCTTTGGTATACATGATAAAGGGCATCCAGGAAATATAGATGGAATTGCACCTTTAATTAATTTTAGTCTTTGTAATGGAATCTAAAGAAAACAAGTCATAAAAGAAATTAAAGGACCTATTTAACTAATATCCCATAAATCTATGAACAAAAACATTTGTTTCTATACATGGAACTATTTCTAATAGTATTCAAAATTAATAGGTACTATATTAAATAAAAACTAATTGTATTAATAAATTAGGCTATTATTAAAACTTACAGAGATTTGTGATTCTCCAGCTCCAGATGTCCAAGCCCAAAGTACTTCTTCTACTTTTAAATGTTTTGAACATATATACGAATTTGCCCCAAGTTCAATTTTTCTTTTTGGTATAGCTTTTCTCCAGTCATTAAATAAATTGCCATGAGGAATTTTAAACATTGATATCTAATACATAAATAACATTTATTCTACCTATCTATTGTAATAATAATTAATACAAAATATCTTACCTTTTCCTTACAAGAACTATACCCAGATTTACAAAACACTACAAAACATTTCACCATACTTACAACTTTGCCTGATAATATAGAACACATAATATTTTAGTTAAAGTATTATATAGTTTAAGCTGAACTTTAACTTTTGCTAAAATATTTTTTTTTTAAATTAAATCGTCATAAAATTATTGTAAATTTAAACTGTACGTAATATTAAATCGTGTTGAATACGTCTTGTAAGTTGTATTTATATAATCGCAAATGCCATGACCACGACCGTGAATAAATGGGGCCACTAGATTAAAGCGCGCTCTATTGGCCAAACATTCTTAATATCACGTTTGATGGAACGGTGTTTTGATATCCATGCGTATGCACCTCTATAATCTAACGTGGTATAAACTCTTGATTGAAAATATTACCACAGTTCTATAGTCACTAGAGCGCGCTTCCTGTCCTATGAACGCCTGTTTATTCATACTTTCAAATGCAAAATGTCTTAAAAATTAAGAATTAAAATGCTATTTTTTTTTTTTAATTGAAATTAGTATTTACAAAAACATTGAATAATAAAAAGTTTTTTTAAATTAAGTTGGCATAATAAATTGGAGCCTTTAATTATACATTACATTTACATTTTAATCATTTGCAATAGTTTTTATCGAGTAGACATCAATTATAAAATATGATGTATAATTAAGTCACTTCTTTGGATATTTGCATTCTTCGTAAAATCTTTAAATTAAATTCAAACTATTATGGTTCTGCTCCTAATTTTAACAGTAGCCTTGTAGAGCAAAATTAAAAAGCGCGATTAGCACTAAGTAACAATAGAACATCGTCCGTCCATCGATGATTTTTCATTTGTGTAATAACGTTTTAACCGAGTTGATCAACTTATTTCGGACACGTTTTTTTACTCATTTCCTAATTATTGACCATTTCATTTTTACACAATAATTTGCGTTGGAATTTATGATGGAATTTTTCACAATTGAAGGATTCTGGACAAATAGTAAAATTTTCCACTGCAACAATGGATATTTTTACAAACTTAAATGTTCTAGGCCCAATTCAAAATCGCTACAATGTTTAACAACAGACTGTACTACCACTGCTAATTAAATATGTTATACTCAATACATTTTAATAGTAATTATTTTAATTAGGATAAAATTAATTTCACAACTTGAGTTAGGAGGTTGGAGACTTTGAGTATTTTGCATGATATTTTGTACTTTTAAAAGGACTGTAGGACTCTCCGGAGATGAAAATACACTAGGCACACTAGTACTTATAATATAATATTAAAAAAAAAAAATAATTTATGTTAAAATCTTTTAACATTATGTTGGTCTTAATAAATACTATTTGGAAAAATGAAAGTTTTTACATATACCTTATATGAATAATAAGTAAATACATTTAACAGATTTAATTATTGAAATAAGTTTCTTATGTAATACATATGATGATTTTTGTGAAACAGTTTTGCAAATAGGTTTATTACCAATTATTGTATTACCAATTTCTTAAAGGTCTCATTGTGGACAATTTACTGTATGAAAAGCGTACACACACACATGATCCTGACATGGGTTACTTGGCACTGGTTAATCTGAAAAAAAATATTTTAGGAAGGTGTGCAGAAGAATGTACCCCACATAGGATAATTTTTGAAGAAGAGACATCAAGGTTGTAATTTTGTCTTTTCATTTAATAATTATGAAGTGGCGGAAGCAGTACTTTTATTTAAAAAAAAAAACGTTGCACATACATTTTATTTTATTTGTATCTTACATTACCTGTTTAGAACATAAGGCTTGGAAGATCGTTTGGAGTATACTTGATTTTTAAGAAGTATGGAAAGGGCAAGAGCTGCAGCTCAACCGAAAATTCCAAATGATCTAATGGAGTATGCAGGTAATTTGGTAGATGCTCGCTACAGTCACCTGTTTAGAACGGCTAACGGACGAGCAATGTTTAGATGATTTGTAATGGGTGCTCCTGATGCCGGATCAGCAGTCGTATTCATCTCTCCATCCCTAGAAAAGTAATTAATTTTAACTGTATGTCAAGAACATAATGTCAGGAATGTTAGAATATAAATCTACTCTTTTGTATATTCAACAAGTATCTTAATTTAAACAATTTTTAGCCTTTTTACTTCTGCTCAAGAAATTCATATTGATGCAACGTTTAAGAGTTGTCCTCTTGTTTCAGCAACAGAACAATTGTTAATAATTATGGCTATGTACATGGATCAGGTAAACTTTGTTTAAACATTAATACACAACTAATATTATTTTTTAATACATTATACCAACTTTTTATAAACTAACTTACCTATCACCTACTATGTTTATTTTAACAGGCATTTCCAGTTGCATATGCTCTTATGACGCGAAAAACTGAAGCGGCATACACCAGTGTACTACAACACATCAGGACTTGTGTTCCAGGTATTAGTGCCACAAATATTGTAACAGACTATGAGGTAGGGTTGAGCAATGCGTTGACCAATGTATTTCCAGGAGCCAGATCAGGGCCGGACTGGCCCAGTGGTCTACTGTCCTAGAGGACAGTGGGCCGCTATCTTTGGCTGGGTTTTGGGCCGGTGCCTTGTTAGTACAATTATATCGGTAGGGACATAAGTAAATATTAAAATATAGTAATGCGACATAATGGGATTATAATATATTAATATGAGACATAGCAACATAGTCATTTGGCATAATGGCATAGCGTATATTCTTCTTCTTCTAATGGAATTTCTACTCTCTAAGAGATTTTGCCGCCATTACTACACTTCGCCACCTATCTCTATCTTGAACTGTCTCCCTCCAATTATCAACTCCAAGGATTTTTAAATCTTCTTCTACCACGTCTATCCATCTTTTTCTCGGTCTACCTCTTGGTCTTTTACCTATTGGCTTCCATTCCAATGTCACTCTAACTATTTCATTCTCTCGTCTTCTCATTATGTGTCCTAGCCATCATATATTAGCATAATATATTAATGTAGACGTGTTTAATTATTAGTTATAATAAATCGATATCATCTTAATCGTCGTTAATGATAATTGATAAGTGATCAATGATAAGTGATAACCCATTTTTTGCGAAAAATAAACATATAGGTTTGCTAAAAATAGATTAATGTTGTGTTTTTAACGTTCATATTATTATCTTATATGATAATCCTACGATAGTACATTACTACAGCACAGAATAGATGATCATCTTGTTCATAATCATAATTTCATATTTCATTTCATATTTTTATAACGCAAATGTTAATTTTCAAGTTTTAACTTTTAAACTGGTCAATGGTTAATAATCTTAAAAAATGAGTGCTAAACCGAATCGTCGAGTCAAAGGGGGCGCAGAAAAAGCTCGACTTAAACGGAACGCCGATTTACAAGCTGCCGCAAACAACCCAAAACAGCTAAAATTATGTTTTCCATTCACATTAAATAATATTTTAGTACAACCGGTAAGTATTATTAATTACACCTATATTTATTTTTATTAAAACTATTTATTTTAAGCATTCTACATGACATTGTAACATGTGTGAATTTGTACATGGTGATATTTATAATTATTGAAACCTGGGACTGTGACACTGTGGTTAATTATGTAGTTTCAAGAAAAAAAATAGAGAATTGCACTACTTAAAATTAATAATTGCCAATTGGTATCTGTAATAATAACAATTCCATAGTTCTTTTTAATTTTACAATCCATACTTTTAATTTATTACAAAGATTAATTTAAAATACATATTTACAGTTAAAGTAAAGGGTGTCTCAAAAAGAACGCCGGATTTAAATCTGCTATACATTAAATTTATTTTTCTTAAAAAAACATTACAAATATATCATTCTCTTCAGGATAAATTGAGGTTTAACAGTGAAAAACAACATCGGGCATATGACCCCCCCTACTAGCCCTATAGGCGATTATTCTTTCCATAAAATTTACCATCACTCGATCACACATTGCCCCATCAAGTTCGTTGAGGACACAACGAATTTCTTGCTTAAGTTCCAAGACGTTTCGGACTTTGTTCTGGTAAACTCGTGACTTAGTGTATCCCCATAAGAAAAAATCACACGGCGTCAAGTCGCAAGATCGAGGTGGGTAGCTTTGGTCTCCACGCAACGAGATTAGTGTGTCCGGGAACTTCTCACGCAGCAGAGCGATTGTTTCTCTTGAAGTGTGACAAGTTGCGCCGTCTTGCTGAAACCATACATTTTCGATGTTCATTTGGTCCAAACGAGGCCATAAAAAATGATTGAGCATAGCACGGTAACGAACCCCATTCACTGTAACAGCATTTCCTTCTTCGTCTTCGAAAAAGTAAGGACCGATCAAACCTCCACTCCAAATTCCACACCAAACCGTAACTCTTTCAGGATGCATTTCTTTTTCTTGGATCGTTCTTGGGTTCTCAGATCCCCATATTCTGCAATTTTGCTTGTTTACAAACCCGTTTAAATGGAAATGAGCTTCATCGGTGAAAATAATGCGCTTTGCGAAACCCTCGCTCTCTCGATCTCTCGTCAGGATCCATTCAACGAATTGCCGTCGTTTTTCGTGGTCCGCCGGCTTAAGTTCCTGTGTTAATTGCACTTTGTACGCGTGTAAGTGCAAATCTTTTGTTAAAATTCTTTGCATAGTTGCTGGTGACATGTGCATTTCTTGTGCACGACGGCGACACGATTTTCTTGGACTCACCGTAACAGAATCATGGACAACAGTAACATTCGCCTCACTTCGGCCACTTCGATGGCGTCCAGAGATTTTTTTGTCTTGTGTAGAACCACTTTCTTCAAATTTCTTAATCAACCGACGAACAGTTGATTCGTTTGGTGCATTATGATGTCCAAGAATAGTGCGTAGTTTTCGTACAGTCACTGCGTAATGTTCACCATTCTGGTAGTGAGTTTTCACTATTAAAACACGCTGTTCTTTACTGTACCTTTCCATTGCGATACAACATAAACAATGACTAAGAACCACAAAACCCCTTGTCAACACAAAACCTCAATGATAACAGATGACAAAACTATCAAAACCAGTGCAGCCAACAAAAAAAAACAAAAATAGCAGCCTTTTCAAATCCGGCGTTCTTTTTGAGACACCCTTTACTTTTATAATTAAAAATAACTATTATAATACTTTTATAATTAAAAAACGAGCTTAACTATGTTAAACTATGTTTTGGGAGTAGTATTTCCTTGTTGGAAAAATTGTTATTGGTAATTTTTATTATTTTTACTTAATTTAACTGAACAAATTATCAATCTTTATTATTTTTTATTATTTAATATAATTTATGTCTGTATAGACAATTTTTTAAGCAGTACCTATAACCTATTTGAAACTATTATTATTATAACTGTAGACTGTAGTAATTTTGTTTGTATTGACAAATTTTAAAACATGCCACTTATTTTTAATTAATATTCTTATTATTGCATTGTGACAAATTTTTAATATGTATTTAAAAATTATAAAATGTTCAATTTTTATAGCTAAGGATTGAAAATTTCAAAGAACGATTCTCAAAATTAATAGTTCATACTGTAATCAAACAATGTGAACAATATATAAATAATATTTATATATAAATTGTTTGAATTGACGTAACTTATTGTAAAAATGTAAAAAAATGTTTAAATATTTTTCTCATATATTTTTAAACTTACTTTTATATCGACCATTAGTAGCTTAGGTATGTATAGTAAAAATTAATATTTAAAATATTTAAAAAATACAATAATGTGTGAATAATATGACATAAATACGTAATATAGTAAAATACAAAAATTGGGTTTTTATTTTTATGATTTTTTGTCTTTTGGTTTTTTTTTTTTTATTTTTTTTTTTTGGTTTTTTTTCCTTGGTTTTTTTTCCGTCTACCTTCATGATGAGTAATTTTTATCATCAATACATTTATTATACAACTATACCTAATGTTATTAATA
>NW_021770374.1:1390991-1391680 GCF_005508785.2 Acyrthosiphon pisum | reverse complement strand
CATGACATTTAGAATTACAAATTCTAGATTCCGATCTGCAAGCACACCTGTTCGTCTTGCATTTTGTCTTACATTGACATCGGGTATATCCTCGTGCCCCTGAAATACTATTTACAGACTACAGTAGCTGCCTCCCGAAGTGATAACGGTTTTTATGCTTGACCTGCCGATTTTAAAACAGTACTTAGATCCAATAAATTTGCTTTGCAAGGATTTATTTCTGATCTTGTGTAATTGAACAACTTTGACAGTTGACACTAAACTTACTATTTTATGCCAGGGACACACTGCGTGTTTAAAATCGGTTATCGCAATCGACATAAATCCGTGTTTGATATAATTTCATGTTTCCACACAGATAAATAAAATAATTTTATATACCCGTGTGTCTCCGTTTCTCATTTAATTTGAGTTCGACAGCATTATTACCTAGTTCGATAGTGTCTTCTTTATAGAGTGTAAAGGACTATAATATATAGTTTTATTTAATTAATTTATAATAATTATAATTTGTATCGAAACAATATTTATCATTTTTTACAGTAAAATATACATTTTTAATATTATTTAAAAAAAAAAAAAAATTAATAAATGTCATTTTATGCATTTTTTTTGATATATTTTTAGATCATCAAATTCCGGGCCCTAGTGATAACATTGCCTAATAAACTACGGAAATGATGACAATT
>NW_021770374.1:1382240-1390941 GCF_005508785.2 Acyrthosiphon pisum | reverse complement strand
GACTAGGGTGGTATGACAGCCGCTGGCTTCCGTTGTTTTTTCTAGATTAGATAAAAAGTGCCGGAGTCATTGTTTTGTTCTGTTCTTCTCGTTGCTCCGACCGGTTCGGTGTTCGGTACTTTTTTTTCTCATGTTGTGGGTCGCGCTACAACACTTAATGTTTCTGGTATATGTTTTTCTCGAGTCAACCACAGCTTTAGGTCTCACTTCTTATGAACTATGCGGAAACAATTCATTACAAATTCTCATTCATTCATAAGGACACAGTGGTACTGTCTGTGCCAACCGGTTGCATATGTGTACGAAGACAGTCCTGTGGTTTTGGTGTTTTGGTAACTATCGTTCTCGCCATCGTCAGCATTACATAAATTAACCCATTTTGTCCCAGTCTAGGGTGTTCATGTTGTGTACCGGCAGCAGCACTGAAGTTGTTTGTATTGTTTGTGAGTTGAACCGCTGCGCACGTGTCTGTCAATGTATTGTGAGTATTGGTCGACCATTTATGTTGTAATGTACTATTGCAAGGCCGACGGGCTGTTGTTTTAACTAGTCAGGCAAATATTGTTCACATTTTATCATTAGTCATATAGCCACATTCAGGCAAATATTGTTCTTTGAAATACCAACAGGTTTATTGTTCACTGATTGTTACACTGTTATTACACATTATTACTATTGTTAGCCAACAGGCATTTGTACGTTCATTATTGTTAGTCAACAGGCATTTTGTTAAATTATTATTATTGTAGCCAACCAGGCTCATTGTTCATTTATTATTTGTTATAACCATCAGAGGTTGCAATAAACACATGATTATTACCTTACTTGATTCTGACTTGATTATTACTCTTTAAGCGTGAGGGTGTACTTGATGTTTCAATTATTACATCAAGCATCGAGCGCGCATACAATCTGTGTTGCACTGGCTACTACAATTTAAAATTGTTTTACTGACATGTATATATTAAACCAAATAATAAATTTTACCATTATCACGAATTTCCCCTGTTTCATTTTTTTCATCAGAGTCTACACTCAGATCGTCACTTTCACTGTCAGAATCTCTTGAATTCATTGCTTCCTCAGAGGTCGGGAACCTTTTCGTAAGAAAGAGCCAGTTTTCAAAAAAATACAAAACTATGATATTCAGAGAGCCGCACAGGTTTGAACGACCTTTTTTTTTTTAATTGTGGTGTATAAATTATTACTTTATTAGTACATATTATTAGAATAAAGATAGTATTATAATTTCATTGAGAAATTGGTAGGCAATAAAAACATAATAATACGTCTGAAATTTAGAAAATATAGAAAAACTATATTTCATTAATTCATTATTATCATTATTATCATTGTTTATACAAATATGATATTATTTAATTAAACACAAAAAATAACACACAAAAAAACGTATCTACTTAATATTAGTGGGGTTTTTGACACTGAATTTCTCCGGACGAATTATTCAATTATTATTCAATTCTGGAGAGTAATCTATAGTTTTCAACTTCAAACAAGCATCAAGGCTAATATCCAAAGGTGGGCAAGTTAATGAAAATAGTTAACTCAAGTTACGTTAAGTTGAGAGGACACAAGATCGATAGTTAAAAGTTAACAGTTAACAAATTATAAATTTAACTTGATAAGTTGAAAGTTAATATAGAAAAACATATTAACTTAATTCAGTTTAAAAAAAGTTAATCTATTTATTTTTTAATCAGTTTGTAAATCACATAAAGAGTGAATGTGTCTTTCTAGTTTCTAATTTATAAATTATAAAAAACAATTTTATTGAACTTTTATCATAATGTACACTATTACCATTTTATTTTTACTTTACTATTATTTACTAATTTAACTGTACTCATTTCAAATTAATAATTTAACAATTATATTTTTTTATATCGTATAGAAATTGAATGTCATAATACGTGAAGATGAGTACATGACCTTCATATATATTAAAATTTATATAACATTAAAACATAACAATTGTCAATTTGTAATTTAAAATTATTAATTTTATTAAAAACATTTATAATTGCAACTCGCATAATATATAATTTACAACTTAATAAAATATATTAATATACACAAAATTATGTTGTCAAGAAAAAGAACAGAAACGTTTGTGTTTTTCTATTGGATTATTTTTATTTTATAGTGATATAGTAATATTTACGTATAAAGGAAAAATTTCAAAATGTTTTCAATTTGATGGATTTTTTTAATATCAACTGAGAAAAGCTAAGTTATTTCAACTGTAAATTAAACTAGTTAAGTTCATAAGTTGATTAGAAAATAAACTAACTAGTTAATGCCCACCTTTGCTAATATCATTCAGTTGATTTCTTAATTTATTCTTAATAAAGTTCATATTTGAAAATGTTTGCTCACAAATGTAATTAGATCCAAAAATGGTCAAAATTCCGAAAGCGAACATTTTTAATTGGTTGAAACTTCCGGGAAGACTGTTCGCCGTACCTACGTCAAACTTGCTCTTCCTTTATCACTTTTATCAAGTTTCGTCCATTTATGGTTCGCAGCTAAAACTCGTTTTTCCCTTTCCAGATTTTCAATATCCGTTTTCAAATTCTCAAATTTTGAAGATCAAAGACTTTGGTTTTTAGTTCTATTAATTGCAATGAAAATAGTCTTTTCTCGACAGATGGAAACGATGGAAAATTAATTTGTCCAGTCTCCGCTGTGAGTGGTGATGTCAAGAACTTTAACGTGGATTTATATTTTCGAAAATCTTCAAATCGTTTACTAAACGAATTTTTCATGTTTTGAATGGATTTAAAATAATCCAAATCAATAATACAACCTGAGCTTTCCGTGTACTCTTTCAAAGATTCGAAATGACCAAGATTTCCGCTGTCAATATCTTCTGAAAAAAGCTGAAGTTGTTGTTCGAAAGAAAGAACAGTTTCCTGTAGCGTATTTGCTGTATTTCCCTTACTACTATTTTAATTTAAGTGATTTAGAGATGAAGTCAAATCTACAGAAAAATACAATCTTTGTAGCCACATATTATCGTACAATTCAGGGTAGTTCATGCCTTTATTCGTTAAAAAATCGTTTATGGGTTCGAAACAATATATAAAGCGATTCAAAACGGCCCCTCTTGATAATCAACGTACATTATTGAACATTAGAAGATATGTGTATTGGGCATTAACTCCATCAAGTAATGTACGAAACTGTCTATGGTTCAGTGCTGAAGCTATGATTTTGTTAATCATTTTCACAACTAGTGCCTAAACTTGGTTAATTCCAACTGGAAATGTTTAAGCACATAAAGCTTCTTGATGAACAATACAATGAAAAGATAGTACTTCATGTTTCACATTTTGGCTCAAAAGAGTAACAAATCCTTTATATTTACCAATCATATTTGGTGATCCATCAGTGCAAAGTGATATCAGTTTTTCTAAATTAATTTCGTTCTCTTAACAAAATTCTGTAACTGCAGCGCAAATGTCCTCTCCTCGAGTTTGGCCTTTGAGCGGTATTAAACCCAGTAATTCTTCACAAATACCCGCAGACGAAACATACCATACCATAAAAGTGAGTTGCGTGATAATTTTAACGTCACGTGATTCATCACAAGCTAAGGAAAATACAGGTGATGACTTCAGATCGGAAAACTGTTGTTATATGACATTTTCAGCCATTCTAACAGTTCTATCACGAACAGTAGTTGCCGACAACGGAATATCCCTTAATTTATTGATTATTTCTATTTTATTTTAGAATTCAGAAAAGAGATGTTCTGACATACCAATAAAACATTTTTTAATATATTCTCCATCAGTGAACGGTTTTTCAGATTTCATGATTTCCTGAGATACAACAAATTAGCTGCAGTCAAATTAGACGCTGACTGCAACCAGTTATTAAATTCAGAAGTCGATTGTTGAAATTTACGAAACAATTCAGCCACTGCTGTTTTTCTTTCACTTCCAGCTGGGCACGTCTTACCAAAAAAATCGTGTTTAGATTAAAAATGACGTTCAATGTTTTTGAAGTTTTCGTAACAAATGAGACATTTTGGTTGTCCCTTGGTGTTCTGGACAATGCGTAATTAAAATCAAACGCTGGATTTTTGTAGTATATTTTTCTCAACGTTTATTTCAATACGTAATTAAAATATGTGTACAAATGAATATTTGTTTTCTTTTACAATATTAAAATAGTTATGTTACTTTATACTCTTATGAGCTTACAAGTAAAATAGTATATTTCGGGAATAATACATGAAGGGTGGGGATGTGTTTGAACATAGAACTCACGACTTAGTTCGGAAGTTTTGTGGTTGGCGGCTCGGCTCTGTTGGCGGCGCTTCTGGTTGACGGTGGTATGCTGGTTGACGGAATGTGGTTGTTCTTCCCGGACGGTGGTGTATGTACGGCGGTTCTGGATCTACTGGCTACTCGGCTCGGACGGTCGGCGCTCAGTGATAGACACGTACACAACAATCTGCTTCACGGCGCACTCGGACGGTGGCGGATAAAGGTCTATTTACACACAGCAGTGACGTGACAGTGCTGTGACCGTTCCGGGATTCCCCCGGCAAAATTAATAATATTCTTAAAGGAAAGATAAGCATGATGTTCTCACTCGTCCGGCGCGTGACCGTACCGACGAAAACAGTGTTGTCGCCGTCGTCGTACCGTGAATTTGCGATTACTTGCCGACGATATTTTTCATATTTCACGGCAGTGATTTTTGTTGTAATTCATTGACTCTCTCAATTTTTGTAAAAATGAACGACGAAAAACTTATTGAATTAGTGCGGAAATATCCCGTATTGTATGATTTATCTCATGCAAAGTACATGGACACAGATTACAAGAATACTATTTGGAGTAAAATAGCAGAAGAAATGGAAACAACTGGTAAGAAATACATTATTTATTTATATAAATATTATATTATGTACACATTATATCATGTTTAAATACATATTAATATATTATATTATAAGAAATACATCAAATACATTATCAATTAGTAATTACGTTATTATTATTAATATAGAATATGGTCTTAGATTATAAACTTATAACTTATAACATATTTTTATAATAATACGAGTAATATTTTTAAATCGTCCTTTTATTTCATACATAATTTTCTTAAATTTAATTATTTTATATCCAAGGTAGAGACCCAACCTCAGAATTAAAGTATTCAGTAAATACTTCCCTAACACGAAATGCGTCTGTCGTTGCGTTCCCTCCTTGCAAATTTAAATGTTGTAGTGTATGACCGTTACTTCTATCCGCTTGTTGAGTTACGTAATTGTACGTATACGAATCGTATTTTTTAATGAAATTATGTAGTAAACAAGTGGCCAAAATGATGTAATCTACATGTTTTGGAAATGCCTGAATTCGTCTATTGTAGAGTCTAAATTTTTGCGTAAGTATACCGAATGTATTTTCTGATGTCCTCTTGGCACGACTCAAACGGTAATTGAAGTTGCGCTTTCGGTCATCTAATTTGTCCCCTGGATAAGGTCGCATCAAGTAAGGTTTTAGAGGGAATGCCTCATCACCTACAATTACATATGGGACTTGTGTATCCGTGTTGGGTATGGTCAAATTATCTGGAATATTCAATGATCCACGATGAAGTGCTTTACCTAAATTTGAATTAGCAAAAACACCTCCATCGCTACTCTTGCCATATGCCCCTACATTAACAGCAATAAAATTACAGTGAGCATCCACAAGAGCCAACAAAACTATAGAGAATGTATTTTTATAATTAAAAAACATTGATCCTGTATTTGGAGGTGCTTGAATGGTAACATGTTTTCCATCCAGAGCCCCGATACATCCCGGAAAATTCCACATACGAAAAAAATCATTAGCTATGTTCTCCCACATTTCTTCAGTCGGTGTAGGCATCAACTCGTCCATAAGATTTTCAGTAATTATTTGACAGGTTTCTCGAACGATCTTGTAAACTGTACTATGCCCCATGCGATAGCTAAACGAAATTGTTTTAAGCGAATCACCCGTGGCCAAATATCTAAAAAATGCAGAGTTGATTAAAAACATGATTTTTTTGTTTAAAACATGTTTTTTTTAAAATTATTTTTTCAGCTGTTTTAAACATGTTTAAAACATGATTTAATCGAGTTTAAAACAAAATATGTAATTTATTTAAAAAAAAAAATAATTTATTTAATAATTTAATATCATAATTTTTTTATAACTTGACGTGTAATTTAACCACGGCCATCGGTTTTACACTTAAAAATCGTTTTTGAATATTTTGATAATGATTGATGATAAAGAACTGATCTGTTATCTACATCTTGATAAATAATACTTATTACTGTATTTACTATTTTCAATTTTGGCGGGTTTGCGCCACGGACTAAGATATGCAATTAACTATTAAGACAATTGTGATATTTAAATATTATGTTACCTATCAAGTTGATATTAATTTATATATATTTTCATTTATTTTCACTCAAAATACACAAGAAGTATTTTCTAATGGACTGGTTTCACAAATTTGTGTAACTACTATTTTAATTTTATAAATATTTAATTGTTTATTATTATAATATTATGTATATGATAATGAGTTTTTTTTTTAGCAATAGTTTTCATTTTAAATTTTGTAACATGCTTTAAGAATATAATATGTAGGGTACATAATATTATATGTTAAGTGAATAAATTATACGAAAATAAATGTTTTATATGTAGCATTATATTTTTGTCTATTTCAGGGCCTTTGGCTAAAAGTAGGTGGGGAAATATAAGAGACAACTTCAGAAAATCTGTGAAGAAAAATAAAACTGTGAGTGGTCAAAAGGCGAAAATAATAAAGCAGTACAAATATGCACAGCAGTTGAGTTTTATAACGAAATTCTTTGATGAGAGGGACACAATGTCAAACATTGATGACAAAGTCGCAAATGAATATATTAATGTTGATGATGACGTTAATGAACCTAACGAAAATGAAGAATACTCTCAAAACTGTACCACAGAAGAAGTTGATAATCCTGTGATTGTAGAGTCACAAAATAGTTGTCCTTTGCCAAGTTTAAAACAATCTGGTTCCTCTCAATTTTCTACACCACGAAAGAAAATAAAATACTCGGTACCAGACGCTCCTCCTTCAAAGACAGCCGCTGCTACTGTTATGGAGTACCTGGTAAAAAAAAATGAAAGTATGGTACCATTGGAACCAAAACATCCTGTTGACGCTTTTTTATCCGGAATAGCTCCAGTTTTGAAAAAATCAACCCCACGCTACTGGCATTACGCTAAATCTGATATTTTTGCTGCCGTTCAAAACTACGAGTTTAAAATGATTATGGACCAGGAACAATTTGCGCAGCCATCTCCTATTTCAACGTATTCTACTTCATCATACTCTGAACAGTCCTCCCCTGCAGCCGATCATCCTACTCCAGCAACTTCTTCTTTCCCTAATTCATTAAGTGATCAAAACTAAGACTTTACAGCATATTTTCAAAAATATTGAGTTGAAAGAACGTGCAAAATTGAACATTTTTAAAAATTATTTAATAAAAATTAATGTTTGTAAGCTTTAAATTTTTATTTTGTGTATTAAAAATAAATCAGTTTGTATTGTATTAAATAATATTTATATCTGTAATTACCTTAAACAAACTGCGAGCCGTTCTTTTGGTGTAATAGCTTTTCTCCAGTGTGTGTCTTGTTTTTTTAGATGAATTTCTAATTTGCTTAACAGTAAGTTGAATGAATTTTCCGACATTCTAAAGTATTCAAAAAACTTTGTTCCATCATCCATCAATTCCTTATATAGAGTAGAAAATTCCCCTTCTGTTGGCCTTTTCTTCCATGCCTGATGAACCCATAACCGTTTTTTTTTTACTACTTCTTCTTCCTCTTCGTCCAAAATCAAAGCAATCATCAAAAGTTCATTTTCCGAAAACAAAGTCATCGTGGCAGATACGATGCACACTACTCAATGACGGATGAATCACTGACCAATGTGAATAGAAATCACGGCCGGTAGAATCCCGGAACGGGTACGGCACGGTCACGGCACTGTCACGTCACTGCTGTGTGTAAATAGACCTTAACAGGGTTTGCCGGGGAAGACTGTAGAATATCCGTATTACGGGTTTACCGTCCGGCGTATTCAGTCTCGGGGCGGTGTGCTGTCGGTAACAAGAGATCGATACCCGTCTTACAACACTAGTGTTGTCCGGTGTATCTTTCTCAATGTTCAGCAGGGAGAATGACTGTCGTTGTATCGGCGGCCAGCGGCCTGTATAATATATGCTATACTCTGGCGGCTGGTCCCGATTGAAATGCACCAAAATTTAGTTTACATTTCTTGTGGTTTCGGTGTTTTAAGTTGGATATGGATGCACTCGCACGTACATAGTTTAATGTGTTGAATGCGGTGATTCCAAATATGTTTACTACGATCTTCCATTTTGAGTATTTCTGTAGGAAAACTTGATTTTTCCGGTGGGCGGCATCCCGGTTTTCAATGCGTAGCTCGACAGCGCTATCTGTTAGTGGTTTGTCGCGTATGCTGTGTTGAATGTTCGGCTGGCGGCACGTCATCGCTGCGTGAGCGCGCGGCGGTTGTAACATTTGCTCGGGTGATGGTACACTACCAGAGTGCACCACTGATTTGGTTACTCTGTTTTGTTCCATTCCAGTAT
>NW_021770374.1:1379433-1382140 GCF_005508785.2 Acyrthosiphon pisum | reverse complement strand
TCATTATTAATAGGTAAAGAATACTTTCTAGAATATGATCTGCGTGACTCAGTTGATAATGTTGTTACTTTTTTTTCAACTGTTGTTACATACCTGGCTATAAAGTCCCACTGACGACTATGATCCCCTAGGCTCCAGTATTCAATGAATATTTTCTTACGTAAATCTTCACTAACTTTATCAAAACATCTTAATTTACATTTACATGGTGGACCCATTTCTACTGCGTTCTTTTTTTTACCAGATCGATTGATATGTTCAATACCTTTATTTAATTCAGCCTTTGCTCTAACATCCTTCCAATCTGATACCTTTCTTTGACGTTTTCTCTGAACTTTTTCTTTAGGTGTCATAACACGCTTTTTTTTTGTTGTAATATCATTATTATTTCCAACATTTGCAAGGTCCTAGCATAAAATAAAATGTGTGTGTACAATTTCATAATATTATATTATAATTATTGGTTGCTACTCATTTTTTCCTTAAAAAAAGTGAGAATAGTGAGTATTATATTTTGCAATGAAGTGAGTAATATTCTAATAAAAATTGAGTATAATTTTCATTTAGGGGATTTTTTTTAACCAAAAATTTAAAAAAAATACAAGTTTTTAATATTTTATTTATTATTTACTAGTTACAAGTTATAAATAAAATTAATAAGTATATTTGATATTATTGTGAATACCTAAAGTAATTTATATATTATTATAACCTATTTAGTATTTATGGAACCTTGTTTTAAATTTTCAATCCTTAGCTATAAAAATTGAACCCTAGATACAACCCTAGATAGCAACCATAAATACTAATAAGACTATTTACATCATTTAGAGCATCATAATTATTATCAGCGACAGGCACGTCATCATTAACAAGAGCTTCATCAACTAAATTGAAATTGTCCAACTGTGGTGTGTACTCTGGGTCATTATCACTATCATAGTGTTCACTATTACTATCATCAATACACCACAAATCCTGTAATTAAAAAATGTATATTAAATTTTAAACAAAAGTAGGTACTCCTATTACCTATACTTTATTTTAATAAAATATTAATTTAGCATTAAGTGATTAAAATATATTGCCTGATGATTGATAATTGCTGCTGATACATCATTATTAACAGGAATTGGTTGAATAACATCATCATCACTACTTAGACATCCATAATAATATGTATCTAATACACTGTCGCAGTCGGAATCAATTAAACCAATATTATTATTATTTTCCTGTTCAAAAAAATACATAGTAAATAATACAATAATAATAATAATAATATTATAATATTGTAGTCTATTTTCGAATCACAAATTGCATTGTTTTAATTTTGTTAAATTATACAGTTTACACTGATATTATAGAATTAAAATTTGTACTTACACCTTTCATTTCTGTAGACAATTTGTATTCGTGTGTCATCTTTCGAAATAGAAAATAGAATAATTATAATGACGATAATATTGCGATAACTACTTCAATTATAATAATATAATATTGTACAATAGAAAGCCGAAAGGAGTTAAACAATTAATTAACTATATTATTTTACATTATAATATTATTAAAATATTAAATTGATAATTGAATAAAATTATATTTTGATTACTAACACTATACGTCTTGTTATCAAAGCGTCTTATCTGAACATACGTCTGTTTTCGCGGGAAATATTTGTAATCAAAGCGTCGTATATAAACATACGTTTGTTTTCGCGGGAAATACAAAAATCAATTAAATTTAATTTAAGTAATATCTAACCTCCTTGGATAGCTACAGATACGACCGTTTTCGTGGGCGATAGAGAAAATTATTTCCTATACGAATATGGTCGTAACTCAAAAATGACAAAAATCGAGATACGACCTTTTTCGTTGCGGTAGGCGATTTAATAGTTTGGAGATAATATATTTTTATAATAATAATATAATAAAAAGCTTGAAACCTGTACCATTAATAATTGTAAAAAAGTAACTACACCCATTTATACATCTTGTCCGCTTATTATATTTAGTACTATTATTATTATTATCCATGTTATAGAATATCCTAAACTCCTTTATATTGAATTATTTTCTCTTTGATTATTATAAGCCTATATTTCTAAAAACTAATACTATATGTTTCAGACACTATACGGCTTAATCCCAAGTTCCAAAATAAATTGGGTAAGGAAATTTATGTGGCGTTGGCCAATTGGTTATTGCATGCTAAGTTTCGTCTTCAGTCTTCCTAATATACATACAACCTATCACCCAAATAAGTGAATTATGTCATATATCCATAACCTACTTACCTACATATTTCTATTATTATAATATTAAAGTGTTTTTTTTCTTGTAAGTTGTAACAATCCTATAATAATCATAATATATAAATATATTTGTATTTATAGCTTATACAATTACCTACAATGTTAATATTGTACTAACTTTGTATACCCCAGGGGCAGTGTTGAGTTTATCTAGATAAATATTCTTTTATATTTTATCTTATCTAGATAAATAGAGAATATTAATTTACACAGTTGTCTAAGATAAAAATGGAGGGCTATCAGAATCAGGGAAGTCTAAAACAGTAACAAACAATCCTAGGAGTGATATTTTTCAGATATTAACAATTTCAGTAACACTTATTATCTGGAAATATAATTTAAGGATACATTTTTCACAGGAAATATAAATCTCAGGAACTATTAAAATCA
>NW_021770374.1:1378102-1379333 GCF_005508785.2 Acyrthosiphon pisum | reverse complement strand
GGAAAATAAAAAAAGGAAAATATTATTCAGAACAAACTATTTAAAAGATTTATGTACATTTATGTATAGGGCTATCAGAATCAGGGAAGTTTAAAACAGCAACAAACAAACTTAGGAATAATATTTTACAGATATTAACAATTTCAGTAACACTTATTATCTGGAAATTTAATTTATGTATACATTTTTCACAGGAATTATAAATCTCGGGAACTATTAAAATCAGGAAAGTAAAAATAGGGAAAATATTTTTCAGAACAAACTATTTAAAAGAACATTTATGTATAGGGCTATCAGAAACAGGGAAGTTTAAAACAGCAACAAACAAACTTAGGAATAATATTTTACAGATATTAACAATTTCAGTAACACTTATTATCTGGAAATTTAATTTATGTAAACATTTTTCACAGGAATTATAAATCTCGGGAACTATTAAAATCAGGAAAGTAAAAATAGGGAAAATATTTTTCAGATATTAACAATTTCAGTAACACTTATTATCTGAAAATTTAATTTAAGGATACATTTTTCACAGGAATTATAAAACTCGGGAACTATTAAAATCAGGAAAATATTTTTCAGAACTAACTATTTAATGGTACATTTACTTAACCTAACCTACACAAACATTTGCATACGTCATATTAATTGATACCGTCAAATGGTCATACTTGGGCAGTAGTACAGCTTGGACCAAAATCATGTTTTTATTTTTTGCACCATAAAGCCGTGGTATCAAGTGATAGCGTTATCACGCTATTTTGAGTATTTTTTTCTAAATAAATGTATATGTATAATATATAAATGTATATTGTTTGTTATATGCACAGTCGCACAGATATATATAATAATAATATTATATATATCTATGGTTATATGTACATCAAAGAATGATGATATAAAATCATGGAAATAAATACCTACCGCAAAATATAATAAATAGATTAACCTGTAGGTATCTGGTATATCAATTCATAAAAAAAAATCTTAAATCAGTAAATCACGTACTAATGTACTATTTTGAATGACAGAGTAAACTTATTAGACAATACTACAATAGATATTAGATACCTATTATTTATTTATTTATTTTTTTTTACGTGATATCGAGGACCGGAGAAGGAACCAATTTTGCCAATGTCTCCTCCGGCCACCATCGATTATTGAAACAATCAAATTCGTATCCTATTTTTAGTAGTGGTAGGCCAGTCTCCTACTCACTACTATA
>NW_021770374.1:1369748-1378052 GCF_005508785.2 Acyrthosiphon pisum | reverse complement strand
ATAATATTGTAGTCTATTTTCGAATCACAAATTGCATTGTTTTAATTTTGTTAAATTATACAGTTTACACTGATATTATAGAATTAAAATTTGTACTTACACCTTTCATTTCTGTAGACAATTTGTATTCGTGTGTCATCTTTCGAAATAGAAAATAGAATAATTATAATGACGATAATATTGCGATAACTACTTCAATTATAATAATATAATATTGTACAATAGAAAGCCGAAAGGAGTTAAACAATTAATTAACTATATTATTTTACATTATAATATTATTAAAATATTAAATTGATAATTGAATAAAATTATATTTTGATTACTAACACTATACGTCTTGTTATCAAAGCGTCTTATCTGAACATACGTCTGTTTTCGCGGGAAATATTTGTAATCAAAGCGTCGTATATAAACATACGTTTGTTTTCGCGGGAAATACAAAAATCAATTAAATTTAATTTAAGTAATATCTAACCTCCTTGGATAGCTACAGATACGACCGTTTTCGTGGGCGATAGAGAAAATTATTTCCTATACGAATATGGTCGTAACTCAAAAATGACAAAAATCGAGATACGACCTTTTTCGTTGCGGTAGGCGATATGACTAATGATAAAATGTGAACAATATTTGCCTGACTAGTTAAAACAACAGCCCGTCGGCCTTGCAATAGTACATTACAACATAAATGGTCGACCAATACTCACAATACATTGACAGACACGTGCGCAGCGGTTCAACTCACAAACAATACAAACAACTTCAGTGCTGCTGCCGGTACACAACATGAACACCCTAGACTGGGACAAAATGGGTTAATTTATGTAATGCTGACGATGGCGAGAACGATAGTTACCAAAACACCAAAACCACAGGACTGTCTTCGTACACATATGCAACCGGTTGGCACAGACAGTACCACTGTGTCCTTATGAATGAATGAGAATTTGTAATGAATTGTTTCCGCATAGTTCATAAGAAGTGAGACCTAAAGCTGTGGTTGACTCGAGAAAAACATATACCAGAAACATTAAGTGTTGTAGCGCGACCCACAACATGAGAAAAAAAAGTACCGAACACCGAACCGGTCGGAGCAACGAGAAGAACAGAACAAAACAATGCCTCCGGCACTTTTTATCTAACCTAGAAAAAACAACGGAAGCCAGCGGCTGTCAATACCACCCTAGTCGTACGGACAAAATGGATCCCTGGGCTACGGAGGCACTGAAAGCATGACTTTGCAACAAATACAATTTCATATTTTAACATAACACGAAACACAACACTAAATTACAAAAACACACATGATAACAGTTATCAATGATAAGCACTGTGGCTATCATAAACAACACACACAGAACCCTGTTTGCGGCGCAAACACAGATATCAAATTCAGATGCTGATTCAGACGTTGATTCAGACATAGTTCAAATTGTGTATTACAAATGTGTCAAACTTAAAATATTACACTCGAATAATATGACAACCCGGCTGACCTTCCTCCTTATCATGGTCGTATATCTGCAATTTGGCAATTGCCAAATTGCTATTGTGTTCGTTCGCCTATTGACGACAGTACTATTAATTTTAATATAGCTTTCATTTAACTATCTATGTTCATTATTCATTAGGTATACGTTGTGAGGATTTATCCGTTACAGACCTCCGGAATACAAGGGTCATTTACTTTGCGATTTTTGGCATTTTAACACCTTAAATTTGTAGAGCATGATGATGAGTTTGTCGCTTTCAAATTTACGTGGAAACGAAAACCATGGAAGTAATTGGATGGGGGGGGGGGGGATTTGGTGATCGGTGGGTTATTCTAATCTTGCCGTAAAATTCTATGCTTACCTGCTATATAGCTGATTTTTAGTGTTAATGTTTTAAAAAATACTATAGGACGATAGTAGAAGTATCCAGGAATGCACTCGTACATTTGCAGAGCTCCAAGTCCAAAATTGGGCTGGCAGTTCTGCAAGTTAGTAGTTTTTTTAAATTTATTATTAAATTTTCCAAAATAATTTTTTTCTCCGTAAATATCGATTTTTCGACACCCTACCTCAGGACCTAAAATGCTCCCTGGATCATGTTCCATAAGATTAGTTGATAAAAAGCAGAAGTCACGAGAGGCTGAAGTTCCATTTTTGGATTTTAAGTAACTTAACATAATTCTTTCATAAGTACTTGTGTTTAGGAAACCGTAAGAAGTCGTGTTTTGGACTTAGATAAAGCTCTACAAATGATACAAGTGCATTCCTGGATACTTCTACTATTGTCCTATAGTAATTTGTAAAACAATAACACCAAAAATCGGCTCTACAACAGGTAAGTATAGAATTTTACCACAACATTGAAATTACCTTCCGATCAAAAAATTCCCCCCTCACCAAATACGCGCAAATAATTTACCAAGGTACGTAATAGGGGTTCTTTTTGCAAGGCTGGGCATATTAACGTTTTTTTAACTCGCTAAGTTAAGTTATTTTAAAATAATAAAGTTAGGTTGGGACAGCAGAATCTAGTTTTTTAGTATGATCTTCAAAATGTAAAAATAATTTAATTTCTGCAATTCCATTTACATTCATCGCATCAGCTATCAAGTTCATTATTATACCTGGTAAACTATACTAATACATCCTCACATTTGGATATCGTATATATGTCATAGCAATATTTATACCAAAGTATATTTGTAATTCTTTCTCTGTCAACGTAAATGAATCTTTACCATTTTCAACAGCATAACGAATGGTTTCTATTCTAATTTGTCCAAAAATACTATCAGTAAATATTCGAGTTAAGTATGAATATTCCATATGGTGTATTACGGGTCTGATTAATATCTATTACTGAGTTACCTAAAAGTAATGGTATATTTTCAGCAAAATTATTATCTTTTCCTGGCGACCATTTGTTGATTATTTTTTCACTTTAACATTTTTTTTTTTGTTTGGTTATTTTTTTTTTTGACACTTTTTTTGTAGAAGTATTTATAGAATAAGAAATATTAATTTCATAGTTAACTACTCTAAGTCAGCCAATTACAATATATCACCCAAACAATACAATACAATACATCACCAGCGTCCAAGCATTTTTTGTCTCACATTCAATAATATAATATGCCATTTCAAATGACTTCTTTTGGTGCGACGAAAGTTATGAAGGACGACTTTATGCCGAAATTCAAGGTGATTACATCATACGAACTATCTTTCGAAAAATGCAAAAGGACCAGCAATTATGTTTACGTTTTCATGAATTCTGATCTAATGTCAAATTGTATTTCTCATATGTTAAAGATTCAAGGCCAGATTTATCATAGAGCTGGCTCATTATCGCCATTCCCTGACACTGTGCCTAGATTATTTTCAAATCTATTTTGTTGGGAATAGCAATGATGAATTGAATCGGCGTTATGCAATTGCTCCAAGTGCAAGGTGTCAAATTATTTTGGACCTGCAAATTTTTTTCCATCAACACAATGGATTAGTTCAAAAAACCGCTCTTGATCGTATGCCATCTGATAATCATAGGATAGTAATAAAAGCCCGCAAACGCCCTTTGGAGAGCATGCAAGACACTTCAATGCACCAATTATTGATGAAAGAGCCATTGTAATTGTTGGAGATTCTTGTATTTATTACAGGTCGCGACATACCAGGCAAGATAGTTAGCGCGGTGAACTATAACTCATACAGATTAATAGTTCGCCCACGAGAAGACAACTTCATTTTGAGGTATGGCAAACTATTCCTTAAGTATACTGTGGACATGTGAAGATTGAATCAGAACGTCTCAATTATCTTAGATTCAATCAAGCGCAATTGCGGTCTGAAGAGTACATACACTTACAAGATGCAATAGTGAATGATTGCGATGTCAATGATATTGGACGTTTAACAATATTACCAGCGACTTATATTGGTAGTCCGCGTCACATGCATGGATATACACAAGATTCAATGTCGTACATTCGAAAATACGGCCGCTCTGACCTCTTCTCACATGCAATCCACAGCGGAATGACATAAAAACCAATTTGTTTGAACACCAACATACCGCCACGATATAACAGCACGTGTATTTCGACAGAAATTTAAAGCGCTGATGGATTTCAATAATCAAATTGCTAGTATTTGGAGAGTTGCGTTGCTGGATGTACTCGATTGAATGGCAAAAGAGAGGGCTGCCGCATGCACACATATTGATATGGCTGGTACGTAAAATAACACCGGATTAAATTGATAGTATTATATCAACTGAGATTCCAGATGAAATTGCTGATCCAGAATTATTTGAAGTTGTCAAGAAGAATATGATCCATGGTCCTTGCGGTGCACTCAATTTGAATTCCACATGCATGATCGATGAATAATGTTCAAAACGGTATCCAAGAGCATTGACTTCTGACACAATAATAGGTGAAGATGGATATCCATTGTACCGACGTCGGTCTACGGAAGATAATGGCCATACGGTAATGATTAGAATGCAAAATCAAGACATCGAAGTTGATAATCGTTGGGTAGTTCCATTCTCACCACTACTATCGAAAATATTTAAGGCACACATTAAACGTTAAGTATTGCAATTCAGTCAACAAAGGCAGTGATATGGTTGTTTTCGGAGTAGCTGCTGACAATAGTTATGATGACATTGCTCAATATCAAATGGAACGCCACATCAGCAGTAATGAGGCTCTTTGGAGAATTTATTCATATCCGATGTGCGAACGGTTTCCTGCTGTTGTTCATTTAGCAGTCCATCTTAAAAATGGCCAACGTGTATACTTTACCAATTAAAATGTTCAAGAGAGAGCGGAACGTCCACCAGCAACAACGTTAACCGCATTTTTTCAATTGTGCGCAAGTGATGAATTTGCCAGAACTTTGCTGTATTCATATGTAACGCATTATTACACTTAGACTGCACAAAAAACATGGCAACGGCGTAAACAGGGAACAGCAGTTGATGGCCCATCCAGGTCTTTTCTATGCAGAAACTATGGGAAGACTATACACAGTTCATCCAAATATGGTAGAATGTTATTATTTGCGGCTGTTGTTAGTGAATGTTATGGAACCGCGTTTATTTGAAGATTTGCGAACAGTTAATGTTCGTTTATGCGCGACATATCGTGAAGCGTGTGAGCATTTGGGTTTGCTGGAAAATGACGCACATTGGGATTCTTCACTTCATGATGCATCAATCACTTCATCTCCACATCAAATATGTATGCTGTATGCCATAATAATATCGACATGTTTCTCATCGAATTCGATTGAATTGTGGAATAAATATCGAGATTTTATGGCAGAAGACTTTTTGATTCGAATGCGCTATCACACACGAAACTCTGATTTGATCATAACATTGGAAATGAATAATGAGGCATTAATAGCGATTGAAGATATGTGCTTTAAGATCGCCAATAAGATATGATTTCACCCAAGTCCAATACATGATTTGTTCGATCGAGAATTGCGACGAGAACAACAGTATGATATCAATGAATTGCAAACATTTGTGAATTTAAATGTTCCCAAATTAAATGACCATAAAAAAAATGTGTACGTACCATCCATGCAAGCTATACAAAATGAAGTCGGCGGATTGTACTTTTTGGATGCGCCCGGTGGTACGTGTAAAACATTTGTAATATCACTCATTTTGGCAAACATTCGAGCGCAAGTGAAAATTGCATTGGCACTTGCTTCGTCTGGAATAGCTATTACTCTGTTGAATGGCGGACGAACAGCGCACTCTGCATTAAAATTTCCGTTAAATGTGCAGGTTTGTTTGTATTTATTGATCGATTGGCTTGATATGCATTTACATTAATTGAGTTGTAATTATTTTTAATGTATTACAGGTGATTGAGGATCACGTGCAATATATCAAGAAATTCTGCGATGGCGAAAGTTTTGCAGCAAACAGCAATTATTTTATCGGATGAATGTACGATGAAGCATAAAAAATCACTTGGTGCAATACACCACACAATGCAAGATCTACATGGCTACCAACACATTGTTTTTGGTGCATTGATATTATTGTCAAGTGATTTTAGGCAAACACTGCCCGTAATTCCACGCTCAACACCGGCAGATGAGATTAATGCGTGCCTAAAGTCTTCATTCCTGTGGAGATATGTTACGAAAATTGACATAAACATGCGTGTTCAGTTGCACAATGATCAATCTGCAGATCGGTTTTCGAAGCAATTATTGGAAATTGGAAATGGCAAAGTTTGAATCGATAACACAAACGTTTTAATTAGTTTGCTAAACAATTTTTGTACAATTCTCCAATCAAAAGAAGGATTGATTGAACGAGTAATTCCGGCACCAAAAAATGTGTATGTCAATGCTACCAATTATCTCATCCAAGAAAAATTGCCAGTTGCAGTGACATTATATAAATCTGTTGATAGCGCATTGAATGAATATGATGCAGTCAACTATCCAGTTGAATTTTTGAATTCGTTGGAACCACCCGGTATGCCACCGCATTGCTTGAATTTGAAGGTCGGCTCATCAATTGTTTTACTACGGAATTTGAATGCAATAAAAAATTGTGCAACGGCACAAGATTAGCTGTAAAAAGATTGATGCCGAGTTTAATCGAAACCACAATATTGACTGGCAAAGCGAAGAGGGGAGTTGTACTCATCCCACGTATTCCACTGATTCCAACAGTCATGCCATTTGAATTCAAACGATTGCAATTCCCCGTGCGCCTATCATTCGCCATGTCCATCAATAAGGCATAACGACAAACGCTCCAAGTATGCGGTTTGAATTTGGAGGAGCCGTGTTTTTCACACGGGAAACTATACGTGGCCTGTTCAAGAGTTGGCACTCCAAATTGTTTATTTGTGTATGACCCGAATGGACAAACAAAGAATATTGTTTACCCAAATGTGCTGGATTAATAATAAAGAATTTGGAAAAAAAATTAATGATTTTCTAGAAAAAATTATATGATTTTTATTGCATTTTTGTTTCGGTGCTGCGAAGTGCACAGGGGTCGACTATTAATTACTATAATACTAACTCTAACTGTACAACCTACGTACTATTATTTTCGTTTAAAAATTCAAGTCGTTTATTTAAGGAATGTTGCTAGGGGACGGAAAAAAGAAAAAAGGTAAATAATAAACATCTGATTTAAGAATTTCATTTAGAGAAAGCAATAACTACACACGGGCGAAGCCGGGTTATTCAGCTAGCTATATTAAAGTGATTAAATTAAAAAAATATATTAAATCAAATGTTTCTATTAGTATGATGTTTATAATGTATAATATATAAAGTTCTATAGCGAGGGGCTTAGTTGTAAAATTACTATCAGAATACTTAAAATAACACACTTTCCAAGTGTATCATTGATTTTATATTTATAACTCATTATCAATGTTCAATAAAAAATAATAATATATTTATCACATTATAGATCAACTAATTTAATATTTAACTAAATCTACAATTGAATTAATAATAAAAATAATAAATTCAATGTTTACAAAAATGTAACAATTCCGTACGGTTTGAAATGATGAGATGACTTATAAAATCTGAACAATAGGTATTGATTGTTACATTTTATAATCATGGACAATCAAATATTGAATATTTTACGTATTTTTAAATTATAGTGAAATAAAAATCTGATGATTAATAAATATTTTAAAAATAAATTAATATATATTATAATATAAAAATATTTTTATAAAAATATTAAGAAAAAACGTTTTAATAAGTTGTTTAAATTTTTTTCAAGAAAATTACAGGAAGATCGAATGAACTGTAAAGTAGACATTCCTGGTTAAACTTTTTTCATCTCCCCGTAAAAATTAAATCAGAAGCCCCAAGTTACTACTACTTTTGATGTAAAAAAAAAAAAGATGGGCCAGGCATAAGAAATTTCAAAAAATCTTGCACTATAGAAAATAATTCAAAAAAGCAGTATTAATTATTATTTTTATAATGTTAAAAATAAAAGCAGAAATAGCTCCTGTACCCGAAAATGTGTATGACTCTGACGTAAAAAATGAATATGTATATAATTCGTTGCTTGACATCTACTGACTTTATCGTCTCTGTAAAAATTATTAATTTAATTTTTACGATAACACATTTCCTAAGTAAAGCACTCCAAAAACAAAGTTTGAATGTTAACACCGCCACTGAGTTCATTAATAATACTAAACAAATGATACACAATGAAAGATGCCAAGCAAACTGTTGAAATATACAATTAATATTAGTATTCAAACCATGTAAACACACGTGC
>NW_021770374.1:1368115-1369698 GCF_005508785.2 Acyrthosiphon pisum | reverse complement strand
AATTACTAATAGTTTATCAGTTAACACATCCTGGTCTATAGGTTGCGTACATATACGTATATTCGCATATCTACTTGTGGCATTGGCAATCCCCATATCCTGTCAATAGATACGTGATTTATGTGTTTAGAAAATATGACTCGCGAATAACTACTCGGTTATTTTGACTATATAATTAACCCTTTAACCTTTTGTTGTGTTTGCGTATTTGCAATTTGACTATTGCCAAATTGTTTAAGGAGGTCGTTTACCTAATCGCTTATGCCGAATTTAACTATTTATATATAACGATATTTATGTGTTGTGAGTAAACGGTTACTATCCGTTACAATATTATAATATAAAAATATTAAGAAAAAACGTTTTAATAAGTTGTTTAAATTTTTTTCAAGAAAATTACAGGAAGATCGAATGAACTGTAAAGTAGACATTCCTGGTTAAACTTTTTTCATCTCCCCGTAAAAATTAAATCAGAAGCCCCAAGTTACTACTACTTTTGATGTAAAAAAAAAAAAGATGGGCCAGGCATAAGAAATTTCAAAAAATCTTGCACTATAGAAAATAAATCAAAAAAGCAGTATTAATTATTATTTTTATAATGTTAAAAATAAAAGCAGAAATAGCTCCTGTACCCGAAAATGTGTATGACTCTGACGTAAAAAATGAATATGTATATAATTCGTTGCTTGACATCTACTGACTTTATCGTCTCTGTAAAAATTATTAATTTAATTTTTACGATAACACATTTCCTAAGTAAAGCACTCCAAAAACAAAGTTTGAATGTTAACACCGCCACTGAGTTCATTAATAATACTAAACAAATGATACACAATGAAAGATGCCAAGCAAACTGTTGAAATATACAATTAATATTAGTATTCAAACCATGTAAACACACGTGCGTGTACAATGTCGTTTTCTAATAGATACTTATGCAGTTACGATATAGCTGTGTAACACTTTTACTATCGCTTTCTATATTGTATACGGATACGGGATGACCTCAACTAATCATATATATAGGGCCTTTGAAGCATGTAAGAATTACTTGCACGGCCACCGTCGTACAGTGCGTATACGGTGTGTGTGTGTACAGTCACGTTAAATTGTCCAGTTGTACGTTATTATATATTATACTTATACATAATCATATTGTCGTGTTATTCATTTATATTAATACTGAAACGGTTAGTCTGTCACGCTGCACTTTCAACAGGTTATGGGCCCAGATACCCAGATACCCAGATACCCAGATACGCAGTCGCTAGCCCAGTCGAAGTGTTTTTATAAGTGTATTAACGCAGAAAACTACAACCAGTCGGAGATACCCTGGATTTCGGAAAACGGCGGATCAGTGTACATAGGTAAAATTTTGTTGGTAAATTGTTATACAGGTCAAGTATACGGAAGCCATCGATCATGGAAGACTCGGTGAAGATAACAAAATTATGTGCGGAAAACTGGCCGTTATGGAAGTTCCAGATGAAGGTCATACTTAATGCCTTAGAAGTAGGTGGTATAGTTTCAGGTGAATGGACTAAACCGAGGATTACCTATAAAGAAGTCGTCGGAAACAGAGA
>NW_021770374.1:1357010-1367056 GCF_005508785.2 Acyrthosiphon pisum | reverse complement strand
TACAGGACGGTATATTTTATTAAACATAAATATGAAGTAAAAACTATTTTGGATACATGTATAAAAAGTGTTGAAACAGAAACAGGTTCTAAGGTTAAAAAATTAAGAACGGATAACGGATTAGAATTCGTGAATAAAGAAATTACAGGTATTTTGCAAAAATACGGCATACGACACCAATTGACAGTTCCATATACGCCGGAACAAAATGGAAAAGTCGAACGAGAGAATCGTACAATCGTTGAATCAGCAAGGACAATGATTTGTGCGAAAAATCTGGATGTCTCACTCTGGGCAGAAGCTGTAAACACGGCTGTTTACACGCTAAATCGGACAGGTACTAGTTCGGTTAAGAATTGCTCGCCATACGAGTTATATTATAAGGTTATGCCAGATATAAAACATTTACGTGTTTTTGGTACTGTGGTGTATACACACATACCAAAACAAAAACGTCAAAAGTGGGATCCAAAGAGTGAAAAAGGTATATTTGTTGGCTATTCGAATAACACGAAAGGTTATCGTGTGTATTATTCGAAAACAAATAGAATATCCGTGTGCAGAGACATTATATTCGAAGACGAATGTAATAAATATAAAAATATAATTACAGACACACTAGAGTGTACAAAGACTCAGATTAATTCAACGGGCGTGCGTGCGAAGGACGAAAACATAGTCGATGAAAGAAATGTTATGGTTCTACGTGACAGAAATACGCTTAAGAAACCGGACAGGTACAATGTTCAGACTTTTATTGCTAACTGTGTCAATCCATTGAATTATAATGAGGCAATTACTGGGCCAAACAAAAATGAATGGGAGGACGCTATGCACGATGAAATAAAGTCATTACACGAAAACAACACTTGGTCACTAGTCAATTTGCCTCAGGCAAAGGTTGCATTACGTAATGCATGGGTATTCAAAACCAAATATAAAACTGACGGTAATATAGATAAATTTAAGGCCAGATTGGTCATTAAAGGTTGTTCACAGAAGTACGGTATAGATTACCACGAAACATTTTCGCCCAGTGGTCAGATACGAATCAATAAGGGCGATATTCGCAGTAGCAGCTGTGGAAAAATTAATATTACGACAATTCGACATCAAGACAGCATTTCTGTACGGAGAACTACAGGAAGAAATATACATGGTACAACCTCCAGGATACGAAGATGGATCGAATAAAGTATGTAAGCTTCAGCGAAGTTTGTATGGCTTGAAACAAAGTCCAAGATGTTGGAATATACGCTTTAGGAACTTTTTAAATGCATTTGGTTTACAATGTACCGAAGCGGATGCATGTGTATTCAAAGCTGATAACAATCAAATTATTCTTGCCGTGTTTTTCGCACGGGAAACTATACGTGGCCTGTTCAAGAGTTGGCACTCCAAATTGTTTATTTGTGTATGACCCGAATGGACAAACAAAGAATATTGTTTACCCAAATGTGCTGGATTAATAATAAAGAATTTGGAAAAAAAATTAATGATTTTCTAGAAAAAATTATATGATTTTTATTGCATTTTTGTTTCGGTGCTGCGAAGTGCACAGGGGTCGACTATTAATTACTATAATACTAACTCTAACTGTACAACCTACGTACTATTATTTTCGTTTAAAAATTCAAGTCGTTTATTTAAGGAATGTTGCTAGGGGACGGAAAAAAGAAAAAAGGTAAATAATAAACATCTGATTTAAGAATTTCATTTAGAGAAAGCAATAACTACACACGGGCGAAGCCGGGTTATTCAGCTAGCTATATTAAAGTGATTAAATTAAAAAAATATATTAAATCAAATGTTTCTATTAGTATGATGTTTATAATGTATAATATATAAAGTTCTATAGCGAGGGGCTTAGTTGTAAAATTACTATCAGAATACTTAAAATAACACACTTTCCAAGTGTATCATTGATTTTATATTTATAACTCATTATCAATGTTCAATAAAAAATAATAATATATTTATCACATTATAGATCAACTAATTTAATATTTAACTAAATCTACAATTGAATTAATAATAAAAATAATAAATTCAATGTTTACAAAAATGTAACAATTCCGTACGGTTTGAAATGATGAGATGACTTATAAAATCTGAACAATAGGTATTGATTGTTACATTTTATAATCATGGACAATCAAATATTGAATATTTTACGTATTTTTAAATTATAGTGAAATAAAAATCTGATGATTAATAAATATTTTAAAAATAAATTAATATATATTATAATATAAAAATATTAAGAAAAAACGTTTTAATAAGTTGTTTAAATTTTTTTCAAGAAAATTACAGGAAGATCGAATGAACTGTAAAGTAGACATTCCTGGTTAAACTTTTTTCATCTCCCCGTAAAAATTAAATCAGAAGCCCCAAGTTACTACTACTTTTGATGTAAAAAAAAAAAAGATGGGCCAGGCATAAGAAATTTCAAAAAATCTTGTGCGTGTACAATGTCGTTTTCTAATAGATACTTATGCAGTTACGATATAGCTGTGTAACACTTTTACTATCGCTTTCTATATTGTATACGGATACGGGATGACCTCAACTAATCATATATATAGGGCCTTTGAAGCATGTAAGAATTACTTGCACGGCCACCGTCGTACAGTGCGTATACGGTGTGTGTGTGTACAGTCACGTTAAATTGTCCAGTTGTACGTTATTATATATTATACTTATACATAATCATATTGTCGTGTTATTCATTTATATTAATACTAAAACGGTTAGTCTGTCACGCTGCACTTTCAACACAAACATTACATTTAATAGGATTTAAAAAAACCATTCTAGAAATTTCAGAAAAAATTAATATCGTTCCTTGTATGTCAAGACTATCAGTGAAACAAACTTGTAGGTTCAACATCCCATCTGATACAGTTGAAGATTATTATAGAAAAATACTGTTCCGATAGAAATGGTTTTATCATCTTTACTTCCAAAAAAAATATCTCAATTAGATACAGAAGAACTACAAAGAGTAACATCATCACATTTATGCAAAAAATATTCAGAATTATTAAATACGAACATAAGTACTTAAAACAACGAAAATATATTCTAGTCTGAAGTTGAACTATGGAAAGCCAAATGCAACAGTTATAATACATTGGTACGATGTATTGGATAATGTAGAACTTTTGAAGTTGCTTGATGAAGACATCTATTCAAATTCCAATTTTTTAATTAAGATTTTGGTTGTATTACCTGTGGCAGTGTCATCCGCTGAGAGAAGTTTCTCTACCCTGAAAAGGTTAAATTGATGGCCTTTGCCATATCATACACAACATAGGGAAACGTGCTTGAAAAGTACTAAAGTTCGATTTAGAAACAATTATCATAAAATCTTACAACGGGATATACGTCAATAGATAGCTGATAATTGATAGCGCGACAATTCATAGCAGTCAAGTGGTGATGATGAGGTAATGATTTATTATAATGTTTTAATTTTTTTATTTATTTATTAAAAATCAAAACAATATTACATAGTACATTTAACTGGGTAACATTAGTCATTAACTTAATTTATATTCATTGAAAATACCTATATTATATTGTATTATTAATTTGTATAATGTAACATAAACTATGTATCATGTATAAAAAATTTTATCTTATGTTAGATTGCTGAAAAATACTTAATTAAGTACAAATAAAACTACAGACTTAATGTTTACAGTAATTTAAAAAAAAAAAAATATATTACATTACAAATTGTAGTCTTCCAATACATGTATCATCCTTTCTTGGAAATCTACACTGCCTATGCCATTAAAATATTGCTTAAATATGTTCCTGACGGTTTTGCCTTCATCTGTATTTGATTGATTACCTACATTGATTTACATCCAACAATGCTTGTTTCTGCCGCTAAGCACCTCCTCAGAGTGTAGCACTTTCAAAATCTTTTCTGTCTACACAGTTATAAGTTATGTAATTTTTTGATCTTTTACTTAAAAAAATATGCAGAGAGCAACATGTTAGAATTATTACATCAATATTTTTAACATCAATCATTATCGGCTTTTTAAATTATCTAAAACGCGATGATAAAATTCTAAAAGCATTTTAAACTACTCTTCTCGCGCGTGATAGTCTGTAGTTAAAAATGCGCTTGTCATGTGTTAAATTTTTTTGAGGAAATGGTTTTAAAATGTGTTTAGATATCGTAAATGCACTATCAGCTAAGAAAATATACGGTACTGGTATATCTGTATTAGGAAGCAACTTAGGTTGTGGTAGCATTAATTCTCCTGAAGTTGGTTTTTTATGAAATGTTGTATGTTTTAAAACACCACCATCGGAAACACTACCATTTACACCAGTATGAACATACATAAATTTGTAGTCAGCTGTGACAACTGTAAATAAAACAACACTGAATAGTTATAGTTGTAATATAGAGATCCAGTTCCTGGTGGTTTATTGATTAGGACATGCTTTCCGTCCATTGCGCCTACACAATTATTAAACTGCCCCTTGTTTTTCAAATTGTTTTGCCTGTTCTAACCATTGATCTTCTGTTGTAGGTATCTGAAACACAAAGCATTGTAAATGAACCATGAACTACATTGGGTAAGAAACGACGTGGTACAAAGTTGCAACAACAACAAGAAAATTTAATTGAAAGCGCACAACATTTAATGTTAGAAGTAGATAGCCCAGAGGAACATATATGGGAAAACTATTAGAATGCAGCAAACAGAAATGACTAAAACTCAAAAATTTATTGCTGAAAAGTTGATTTCAGAAGTTATTTTTTACAGCAAATTAGAAAAATTGACTTTATGTTCATCGATTTCATTAAGCGGCTATGCTAATTTTTATAACTATTCAACACTATCACCTAGGTCTACAATGATTTCTTTGCATTCAGACACTTCTCATACTTCACCAGTAACAAGCATGCTAATTCCTACATCAAATGAAATACCAAATGATCCAAATAATATACAACATTCATATAATGTGAATAAATTTTTATTGTTTAAAAATCTACAATAATATTTATAATAATATAACTTGAATAAGAATAAAACATTTCAATTTATAAAATCTGCCATATTAATAAAGAAATAATTAAGTAATAATTTATTTTAGATTCTGAGTGGAACGATGAATGTATTGATTTTACAATGATCTTGTTCGATGAGAAAGTGAATCTAATTGGCACTTTTGGGAGGTCAAAATTTAAAATTCCCAATAGTTTTCAAAAGCTCCAGAAAACACAAAATAAAAATTGAGGAAAAACGGGAATTTTGACGCAAAATCTGTTTTTGACAAAATCGATTTTGGCTTTTGGTGTAACTCTAAAACAAATTATCGTAAATACATGAAATTTTCACTGTTTGTTTTTATTTGCAATTTCTATACACGTTAAAAATTTCAAAATATTTTGATTTATTTTGAACTGTTTAGGGACATTTTCAGTTTCTAATTGTATTAGTTTTTTTTTTCTATAAATATCAATAAAATGTTATTTGTTGGGTAAAAATATTAAAAATCCTTAGTTACAGTTTTAGATATAATGTCCCGCTTTATTAAAAAAACGGGAATAGGGACATTAAAAAAAAAAAAAATTATAAATAAATTGGGTATCTTTAATAAACTAAAATTATTAACAAAAATTATGAATATTTTTAAATTGATACAACTGATATAAATTAATAATAATACAATAATAAATAATAATATATAATATAAATTAATACTACTGATATTTTTCAGATGATCTTATTTTTTTCAATCAATTTTTTCCTCTGGGAGTATCGAAAAACTTTCTAAACTCTTTGCAGGTCTCTTCAAAATAAGTTTTTAGGATTAATTCAGCTTCTAAATTTTGTAATGTTAATCTGTTTCGATCACTTCTCCACGCAGTTTTCATTAAGCTGAAAATACGTTCTGATATCGCGTTCGAATGTGGTATTGATAATACATTGTTAATAATTTTTTCAAGGTTAGGAGCATTAGTTTCTTTTAAAAAATGAACCCATTTTTTATCAGATGAGGTAGTTTCAAGTTTCTAGTGCAAGTATTATCTGATGAATACTTTACCTAAAATAACTTTAATTCTCTTATTTCTTCAAACAAAAAATTTTCTTCTATTTTAATTAAAAATGTGTCTGCTACCTTTGTAATTTCGTGTATATTTATATTTTCGTAATTTTTTTGTACTTAGTGATAAGCAACTGAATAACTGTAATTTATTGTTTTCGAAAGGAAACCACTTATCCAAATAAGAAATACATTGATCATAAAACATATCAGCCTCATCTAAAGGCGTTTCTTTTTTTTTATTATTCTCAGTTCCTATTATTGTAGAACGAACTGTAGCACCATAAAACTTTTCTTTTTTTCTTTGAATTAAATCATTTCTTAACTTTTCCATTATATAATTTAATTTATAAAATAAATTATTCATGATATAACAGAGACATGTATGTGTACTATAAATTTAAGAGTGGCATTTAAGACAATTATACCTGATAACAGTTTGTAAGTTTGAGTTACTGAAAAATTCATTTTCTTAACTCCATTAGTTTCTCTGCCAAAAGCACCATAGAGTAGTTGTACGGGTTTTGACAATATTTTTGGAATGACAGTTGTTAGGTTTTCTGATAATATGCAGAACTTTTAATATTAAGCACCATGAAACATTTCTGAAAAATGAATTTAAATAAATTAACTGTGCATATTATAAAGAATTCATATTTACTAAATTTTTCATTATTTCAATGTCTTTTTTCAATCCATCATCAAATTCTATAAAACTTGATAAATCCATTTTTGGTAAATCAGTCATGGATTGTTCTTGTAATATTTTTTCGATATTAACATAACTATTATTTGTAGCAAATAATGCTCTTGTTAGTCTAGCTTCTTCTTTGATTCTATAGTCAATGCTTCTTCGCAATGACTCAATATGAGCCTTGGATGCAGGGGCATCTTTAGCTGTACCTAATGAAAAATTTTGATTTTATTTAAAAAAATTCACCTCAACATCAACAATTTTAATATTTATCAAAATGTACCCTAACCAGTCACACATTGGACAACATTTGTCATTTTTTTGAAGTATTGCTGTATTTGTAACAAAAATTTAGAAATTTAGAAATTAATAAAAATAATAGTAAAGAAATGTTTATTTAAAAGTAGAAAAAATAGCAGTTACAAAATTTAAACTTGGTCTTAATATTAATCACTGCAAAATAGTTTACCTTTTTTCTTCATTTGTTCATCAGAAGACATCAGAATGTGTTGTAATGATCTGGGAAATGAACTTGTAGAAAAATTATTCTTCTCGCTTGAACACTTTAAATAAATAATAAAGAAACGTTTATTAAGAAGTAAAAAAAATAGCAGTTACTTTGAACTTGGTCAAAGTATTAACTACTGTAAAACGTTTTACCTTTTTTTTTCATTTATACATCCGAAGACTTTTTCATGTTTTTTAATGATCGGGAGATGGGCTTGAAAAAGAAGAATTATTCTTCCCTCTTGAACGCTCTAAACCATAATAATTCATGAAAATAAATATGCACAATAATTTAGGTACCTACCTATACTTAGTATGGAACTTACTGAACTTATTGGATACATATTTTAAATTAGGCGATGATGATGATGGTCCAGCATTATTTATTGAAAAGTCAATATTTGTTTCAAAATCTGCAGATTGTATAATTCCATCATCTATTGGATAAAAAATTAATTTAAATTAAAAAACATAAATACATATTAATATGTTTAATGACAATACAGTACATAATTTAGGACTTACAAGATATTTTTCCACTTTCAATGGTATTGAAGAGTGGGACATTCATATACTGTCTAAGATCATCATTAGTTAACTGTATAATATCTTCTTCTTCTTCTTGGGAACCATTTACATCATCTATGTTACTTATATGTACTACCATGACAAAATAAACAGGTATGACAGCAATATTTCATTCTGATGATTTTCTGCGCAAATATGGCGTACGTTATGCTCCACTTCTCATTGGTCGAGAATTTATCACATGACTTATCAAATATGCACAAAATGTTTTTTACATGTTTATTTTGTCATGGTTTTTTATTGTTTAATTAAATAATATACTTATTAGTTATTTTTTGTCAATAAAAATAATTTAAATTAAATTAAATTTGAGTTAAAATTGTGAATGATAACAAACGTACTGATAAGGAGCAAAGTGGCAGCCATTTTATGCGTATCACAAAGTTGCTGTCATACCTGTTTATTTTGTCATGTGTACTACTACATCTGAATATGCCTTTTTCATTCGCCTTAATCCTTGTTCATAACTGTCTAAAAATATAAAATTAAACAAATAATATAAAATTACCATCTAAATTAAATTGATTTTTTAGTCATTACTATTTTTAAATGCTAGTAGTGTGAACACTTACGGGCTTCTTTTTTTATGCTAATTTCAAAGCTTCTCCATGTTTCTTTTTACATCAAGGACTTTTTGCTCTTGACATCTATTTTATTGTATTTATTTTTGTCTGGGTATTTACAATATCATTTTTTTCCATCATCATAATATGTCCATGTAATAGGTACTAGGTCAATAGATTATTTTGCATTTCCAGAATCTTGTTTAAATTTGATAACAATGCGAGTTGTGTCTTTTTTGTAATTCATGTTTATTTATACTATATAAAATATATAAAATAATAATAATTAATATAATTATATTTTAACAATTAGAATATCATTACATGGGTTAGTACCTATAGTATATTATAACTTTTACTGTAATAACCTTGGTATAAATGATATAAATATTTACAAATTTGGTCAATAATGATTATTATTATTATTATTAGCTTAAGATTCATGAAGATATGTGATAGCAAACACATTTTTGTTTTCAAAAAGAACACATGTTTTGAGAATATTTTCTTAAAGAACCACTATTACAGTTTTTGATATTCGTCCTAATTTCACGATTCCAATTTTTGTTGATTGGCAGGGAAACTCAAAAGCGTCAGTTGCATCTTTGAAAATATTTCCATGAAAAATAATATTGTGTTCCTCACATCTAATTATCCTTGTAATAAGAAGAATCTCACCAGTTTCAACATTATTGGGTTTTTATGTATTTAATTCAACACCTCGAAAAATAATACTTTTTAAATCACATTTATGTTCATGATAAATATCATTGTAAAAAATTACAGATTTTTTTCTATGTATACAATTTTTGTTAGCCATTTCTGGACATGCTTTTTGCTCCGATACTCTTCTGACCAATTGTGCCAAGGGGTTTGTTCGTCCTGTAATCATTCTTTTAATTTTACCTAAACAATTTTCAAATGGAAATGCAGAAATGTTAGATAAATATGTTTTCGTGTTTTCTACACTATCTGCAATATGAATCAGGTTATGACTATTCATAACTTGAGAATCAACACCATAAAAAGATGGAAGAAGCTCAACAAATTTTACTAATAACTCTCTAGCATAGTTAATATTCTCGAAGGACAATTCAGAGTCGCATAGTGTTCTACATGCGACAAACAAGAGTAGAAAATGTCTATACATTTGTTTGGGCAACATTTTATGAAGCACTGATGGTCCACAATAATGTAGAAAAAAACGAAACCGAGTGGCTTTCCAATAGCTAAATTTATCTAAATCCAACTTTTTCCTCTGAAATTCTTTAGGTATTAATTTAACTGATTTCTTCAAATTTAAATTTAACTGTTTAATGGCACGTCTAGGTAGTTTACATTCTCGATTGACCCTCTTCGTATTTCCAATATATTGCTGCAATAACCATTTTGTAATTCCCAGGTATAATAAATGCATTGAATCTAAGAATACTTAATAATGGTGAAATGCCTTCTAAATGGTGCTCTTTTGACGTTTTTTTATAAAAGACCTTTTTGTTCGTTTTCTAGAAATAACACAAGGATAGACTCTCTTTTTATTTTTGGTTTTTCCTCTTGTTTCAAAACGCTCACATGCGTAAAAACCACCATGGCCTTTAAATTTTTTAATAAAT
>NW_021770374.1:1356788-1356910 GCF_005508785.2 Acyrthosiphon pisum | reverse complement strand
GATCTAGCCGGTGTGTCGCAAGAAAACCCAACTAGTTTAATTTTAAATGTTCTATTTCCTATAGTCACTCCATTTAAAATTAATGCTTTTAACTCGGTAACTAAATCTTTTAAATACTCTTC
>NW_021770374.1:1351872-1356688 GCF_005508785.2 Acyrthosiphon pisum | reverse complement strand
TACCTGAAATATAAAATACAATTGAAATACAAGAATGTTTGCTCTTAAACAAAGCTCAAAATTACCATTCTGAAAATACGAGCTGCTGCTTCATGCCTCCTCACCAAATTCAAGACACCATTAACTTTTCGGTGACAATATCGAACAACTGACTATGAAAAATGGAACCAGCAGCAGAGTAATTCACTGTTTGGAAATATTCGCTGGACAGCATTCATAAGAGCACGCTCATAATCAGTTACAAAACGGATTCTGTCATAATCCAGTGGTAGAATATTGCGTATGACAGTGAATAACGCAGAGTATGTTTCTTCCGTCGCACTTCCCAAAAGGACATAGACCATTGGGAATGCCTAAATTGTAAATAAAAGTATATTAGACCATTATGACAACAGTAATAAGTAATAACGAATATTGAATATTAGACATCTTATATGGAGTTTAGTAAAAAGTAATAATAATTAATATATTTAGTCTCAATTATCTACACACCAAGTATCTATTTAGTTTCATTTTTTATTTATTTAAAACCAACAAACCATGTTTAGTAATCAAAGGTGAGATATTTATCAATAGAGTAATATGGTTGGAAACTGGCTGGACAGTGATGTGATATGATATTTAATCTTTTAGTCGGGTGAATATTTAAACATAAATTCAATCAACCAACCAGGGAAATTTTATTTTAGCACATTGAAAATGTCAATTTGTTTCTTGAATTAAATTTTAACCGTTTCTCGTTCTAGTTCATTGTATCTATTAATAAGAAAAATGTCAATGCCCTATAATTCAATTATAGTAAAAATATTAACTTCAAAAAACACAATATTTTTTGCGAGGGGTAAACACCTTGGGGGTAATCAGTGTACAAGGTGATGGTTATCATAGGGGTAATCATGGGTAATCATAGGTAATCTTTGTAGTGAATCATGGGTAATCATAGGTATAATCATTGAAATCAGTAATCTGGTGTACAAAACTTCTGTCAGGTATTTACCCCTCGATTTTTTGTTTGTTTTTTTTCAATGTTTTATTTGTAATATCTATTTATTAGATTTTGTAATTTGTTATTTAGTTCTATAAAATAGTAAGTTTTTATATATCAAGTGTCAGAAATAGCTGAAGTGGATTGTTATGAACGAGACATCTAGAATCTAAATATATATTCTATTATAATTTATTTTTCATTTATCCTACATATAATATATAATATTAGGGTCTTGTCCTTGAGTATAGGTAGGTGCAACGTTTTAACGTTATTAATTATTATTAAAGTGTTAATATTAATAAGGCAGAATTGAAATCCCCACTCATGGTACCCAATTTATTTATTAGTTGTGCCCTAGCCACAGTATGGCACCGATTCTGACACGGATTACAGAATAACACAATATTATTATAGATAAATATATACACCAGGATATATCTGGAAATGGTATTTACAACTCTTTGTAGTATTACTTCATTTTTTCAAGGATGAACCTCGAAGTTGAAGCTAGATGCCCATTTGATTCATTACTTGTAAACCGCACTGTGGAACTGTTAGTGGAAACGGTTTTTAACAGAATAATCTCTTTAATGGCTTAGGTACACGCATACACCAGTTACTGTATCTTGCTGACTAAAATTGGAAAAAAAAAACAACTATATTAATTAAATTATTTTGAAAATTGTATTAATTTAATGGCTCAATATCATATAAAAAATCAATGTAGTAAAATAGTAACCAATCAACATTATACATAGTCCCAACACAGTTTGTTTCAATATAGTAATATAGCAAACATCCTTGTGTTATAGTTTTGAACCTATAGCGTATACGTCTTGTATTATTTATAATTATCTATGCCTTATAGAAGAAAATAAAAAAATAACCATATAAATATGTAAACTTTTTAATATTATGAATTATTAGTAACTCCATTATCAATTTACCATTATTATAAAGTTTAACAATAAGGGCCATAGTCAATGCTTAAGAATAAGTATTGCTTAAGTAAATTTTGGTAATTTAAAAAATAAAAAATGTACGATAGTAACTAAAAGCAATGCTTAAAGTATAATAGGTCTCGACGATCCTTAGTTTAAGTAATACTATTTCTTTTCTTAGCCCAAAGTCTCGTTTATGAATCTCATTTGAGTCATAAGTAGGTTTAGCTTAAGCAATACTTATTCTTAAGCATCAACTATGTAAACAGTCCTAAACAATTACAAAATCTCAGATGTTAAATTCACATCAGACTGCAACTTTGAAAGATAAATAATTATAATTTTAATGTATCTGTTAAGTTGTTTCAGATGTATCACAACTTATAAGTAAATATTATTATTGAGTTTAAGAACTTACATGATTTGAGTTATGAAGGTTTGAATGTGATTGTTGTAACTTGTAAATGGCATATTAGGTTTAACTTGGTTTTTGCAATGGTTTTCATTCTTTGTAGATTCATTTTTTCTAGAAATAATACACTGTTGTAAACTATAAAATGTACAACATACCTAATACGCAGGCAGGTTAGTAGCCAAAAACTAAGTACGACTTACGAAAATTACATTTAAGGTGAACTGTTTAAATTTGTAATTTGTATACCGCACACGATAGTGAACATTTTGTTTAATTATTTATGCAGAACCTACTTAAAAAGTAAAAAAAATAATAATTATTAATTAATAAATTTAAAAAAAACGAATATTGTTATTTAAATAATGAATTGAACATAACCTCAATTATTGTTAACTGACATTTTAAGTGATAACTGTCTAAAACCTGAACCGTGGTTAAACTAAGGCACTATAAGTATATAAGTGTATAGCTATTATAGTGCTCTAGTTAAACTAATTAATAGTTCGTTATCATAATTTACAATCTATGATTATTTGATAAAGCGAATTTTGCATGGGTTTTTGGTTTTTTTTTGGTTTTTGAAAGCTATCTATTTAACTACTGGAAAATTCGTCACACCGACTATTTAAACGGAATCTCCATAAAATTCTCTATTGATAAACTTTACATTTCACCATTTTTCGTTCTCCTATGTGGGATTAATCACATCCACAAGCAGACGACCACAATAGTTCTGAATAGAGCACATACCTAATATTATTTATTTATTTATTTATTTATTTATTTATTGAATAAACGGGCGTGAGCCCAGGTTAAAATAATTAGGTGTACAATATGATCAAACAATAACATAACATGAATAATACAACAAAGTATAAAATATAAAATTAAAAATATAAAATATAAATTACTAAACAATGAATACAAAAGTAAAACTATTAAAGGAACAACGGATCCTCATTGGCTAATTTCATTAATCTCGTAATAGGTTCATTTTTTAGATAGTTTCTAGTGCAGAGAGGTATTAGGAAAGGATGATTATTGCGGGTGGACCTAACAGGAACTCTAAAGTTAATGAGAGAAAGAAGGGATGGGGAATCGACCAAGCCTGTTAGGAGTTTATTAAGGAAAGAAAGATTATTGAAGCGACGACGGTCAGCTATTATAATATACATCTGTAATTTACTAATTTACTATACGTTCATACCTATTGTCCAGCGTTAGTAGATTTCAAGACATGTCATATTATAGTATTATAACAAAATACATTTAGTTATAATCATTTTTGAGACGTATACATCATAAACTTTGATGATTGAAATTTAAAGTTCATCAAATATATAAACAATTGTTCATGTTTAACATTTAACACCCTTAAATAGATTAATTTTTGATGTGACTATATGAATTAATAACTACTTCTAGGAAAACTACTGGTATAGAAAGATGTATGTTGCTGGCGTAATTACCAAACGCGAACTAACGTATAAATATGTACCTACCTAATAGTTTTTAAAGTTCAATAAATCACTTATAAGTTGTAGATGACGTTCACATACGATAATATTATACTTTTAAGTTCCCAAACGTTTCGGTTGAGGCCCTTCTAAAACGTACTTCCGGAGTCGGGGGGCCTCAAACCCCCCCTCCCCAGGTGTATTTTGAAAATGCTTAGTTTTTGTGCGACGTTTCTAAAACTCGAGAATTGTATAGTTTGGAGGTCGGGGATCAAATTCGGCATCTTGTGTCGAGACCATAGAAGCCGTTTTTCTCCGTCTTTTGGGGCTTTGAAAGTTGAAAATTTACATTTTTCGGGGTTTTCGGTACGGACACTTAGATTTTGGGCGCAGCGACCGTTTTGGTAGTCGGATATTATAGAGGACTTTGCGACGTATCGATAGGTACCAATATCGAGGTTATCACACTTTTGGTTCGAGAGTTATGATTTTTCGCGTGTTTTTTGTACTTAGAAAATTACGTAGTTACATGGATTTTGAGTTTTCGTTTGATCACTACGAAACTCAAGATTCTGATCTTTTGGTGTACGAGGATTCAAAAGGGCTCTATAGTCGAAACACGTACGACCATTATTTCACCCGTAATCGGAGTAGCAAAAAGTTTAAAAACGCAATATGTGATTATTCGTATAACCAGACGTTTCCTTAAGGTATACGTCTGTATAACGTTTTAAGAAATAATTATTTTGAAGTTTTTTTTTCACATTTATTTTAGTAGGTGTTTAGCTCATTATTTATTAATGTAAACCGATCAGTATATAAGAATAAAATAATAAAACCTTTAAAATAATAGGTCAATTAACTCTAATATATGTATTTGAGCTAACAACACAAAATTGGATGTACATTTTGAAGTACTAGCTCCTTCAATATTGATCGTATCGTCTTGAATTCTACAAGGTTCAATGCAGTGACACCTCTAGATCGAATTCCTGTTCACAAAAAAACCGCGTCT